>NW_026562405.1:167347-222691 GCF_027474105.1 Poeciliopsis prolifica
TTAAGTGGGGCTCATGCAGTTGTTTAAACTTTACTGGGCCTGAATGGAAAACAGAAAGTAGAACACTTGATTAAGGATCTGGTTTTTAAACATTCAGTTAAAAAGAAAAGCTTTGTGAAACTGAATCACTGGGGTGAAACAAGGACAGTGATGTAAACAGAGGAAGACAGAAAGATTCAATATTTGCAAAAACTGATGCAAGAGTAAAGTTTTTCAGCTCATGCCCATCGATTCAAGATTTTATTTTATACTAAGAGATTAAATGTCAGAGCCATTATTAGAGTAGCTACTTCATCCAATAAACCTTTGAGATGAAGCCATTTATTAAACCAGAGCCAGACAAAGCTTTTATGGGGTCCTTAAGGAGAAAATGGTTGAGGCCCCCAAGCAGCACACAATACTGCCATGGGCACGCTTTGGTTTTAACCACTCACATCCATGTCAATGGACCATTGCAACTCCTGAGCTGCTTTCTAACCTAAAATTAACATGAAGACAGACATGTAGGCCCCTGCAAATATTCCAAACCAAAATTATGTTAGGGCTGAAGCACCAGTATTCATGTTGTATTTGGCCAAAGTGCTGCACATGGAGATTCCAGTGCCCGCAGAACGTTTCAGCTAAAATAACCACAATGAAACAGATGAAGTCCTCGCCTAATAAAAACAATAATTCAGTCGAACTGAATACCTTTCAGTCTTAATCATTTGTTCTGGGAAAGATTAGTACCCAAATAATGCCATGCTGCCAAGCATAAATTACTCTTAATTGCTACTAATTGGACTTCTTTAGAAGTAAGCATTTGGGCAGGGTGGTCCTCAATAAAAAAAGTTAAATTGTCCTTCTCTCCTAATATCTATTTTTTTCTGTTTTATGTCATCACTATTAGAATCTTTGCAAAAATCTTTCTTCTTTCTTTTTGTACCCAGTTCTATTTTGTATCATGCTCTTTCTCCATGCAGGTTGGTGGTTTGATGCCTGTGGCTTCTCCAACCTTAATGGGATCTACTACACAGTTGGGCACAACATCAGGAAGCTCAACGGCATTAAGTGGCACCACTTCAGAGGCCCCAGCTACTCCCTGCGTTCCACTTCAATGATGGTCCGACCCTACGACTTTTGAGAAGATCCCTCCACACCCAAGACTCCTGATATTTGGCAACAACCATACAAGCATATGTCTAGATTCTACAAAAAATACAAAACAACTTTTCTTATAATGTTTAACTTGCAACAAAGCATCTCAGCTTCTGCCTCATGGTGCAAACTTGGTGCCTCCTGGGGATCTGATAAAGTACAGTTCATGACCAACAACTGATCCACCATAAAAGCTCTGCAGCCTAAGCTTTCAACTTATGAGATAAAAACGTGACTATGTCAAGATCATGTCAATTTATTTGATATCTTGTTTTAGATGTTATAAGAGCAGGACATGTTTGTATGTTGTCTTTGAAGCAGCAAGTGTTTGTCTACATTCCCAAAGACATGAACTGTGATAAATAAGATATTTAGTGATAAGAGAAAAATCAGTGCTAGTCTTTTACACTGATAAAACAAGTTGGACTGTTTGTTGGATTTCAGATTTAGAAAGAGATTTTCAGTGTCCATGTACTCAAATTAACCATGTGTGAAAGGTTTGAGGAAGGCAGAATAACATCTTTCTGGATCTTGGTTCCTTGTTTCATGGTTTCTGAGCAACAATTTATGTAGAAACTATGTAGCTCATTAATTTGATCAAAATTCTTCCTTAGTCTCTAATGAATCCAGAGACAGCATGTACCTTGTAAAATTATGAGCTTTTAATGTTATTGAAGAGCTTGGCTGCTAATTTATCTACCGCCTGAGGTCAGTTAGTTGAATTTTTAAGAGAAGCCAATAAAAGCATCACTGCAATAATGATGGTTAAAAGAGATGATGTAAAATGTGGTCTGAATCTTTTTTTTAAGAGAATGGGATGATGTCTTTCACAAAAAGCTAGGAGAACTGTTTGTAACAGAGAATGTGGTCCAACATCATGTTTGTTATCTACAAATGCATCTAAAAAAGATAGAATATCATCAAAAGTTAATTTATTTGTGTAGGTTAATTCAAAAAGTAAAACCTTTTTTTCTGTGAATTTTGTGATTATGGCTCACAGCTAATGAAAATTCAAATGTTTTCCTCAACGTCCTGCGAGAAAAGTAATTTGATGTTGTAACCTTTTTGAGCATAGGTTGACATAGTATATTCATAAAACACACCAACACTGAAAGGATCAAGGTCTCATTTAACAAAATTTCACCAATTATTATTTTTTTTGTTTAATTTTTTTTTTCTCTCATCTGTCTATAAAACCCCAAAACAACACCTATTGAACCTATCATTGTGACTGTCTTGTCACAGTAGCATTCACTCCAACACACACTTTGGTCTCTGGCCCAGATGTTTCTCTGAACTTACATGCCCTGTGTCTGCATGTGCATTCATGCCTAGTGAATGGTTCCCAAAGTCTTGAAATAACTTTGCCGGACAATCCTCTCTGGTCTGTTACTTATCCCTGTTGCTTGTGTACTTTCTTTGACCTCATCTTTTTCCACACTTACCTATCTATAACAGACAGTGTGAACACCAGCTTCTTTAGCTATGACCTTTAGTGGTTCACCGTCAGTGAATGTCTGGTGAACATGAAAGGAAAAGCAATATTGTGATTTTAACGTTACATTTATGTATTTAAAATCCTTTCTTTATTTGGTCCTTTTAAATATTCATTAGATGGAAGCTAGATCATTAAATTAATACTTGACATATATTACTCAGTCTGCAAAAGATCTATGTAATATATGAGTTTCACTTTTGAAATTAACAAATTAACTTTTCAGTGATATTATACTTAACTCAGATGCACCTGTACAAGTTAAAAGGTTTATGTCATCCCTTGAGAAAATAATGTGCTGGCAAATGCTGTTAGACTGTATGAGATTTTGTCAAACTGTCTTTCAATGTATTGAAAAAAAAAAACTTTTCATAAAATCAAGGAGCATCTTAGAGCAAAAGAAATTACTAATGGATGAAAAAAGATGTGAACAACAGGATGAATCCATGACATTCTCTGCAAGTGATTACCTGGTCTACAGTAAAAGTATATATTCATTGGCACCAAAGAGTTGAGGACAAAGTATACAAAAATACTGAGAAGAAGACTTGAGCCATGATGGAAGTTAAATGTAGCTTAACACATCAGTAACAAAGAAAATGAGTCACAGCAATGTGGGGAGAGGAGAAGCTCATGTGGATCAAGCAGATCTGATGCCATAACTTTAGGAGGATGCAACGGATGATCATCCAGCAGAAGGAAGTGATTCTTCAAAGATGTTCTCATTATGTGCTCTGGTTTCTTTCAGAAGGTGGCTGGCTCTTATTGCCCTGGAAATAGAGCCAAATGAAAATCGGCAGGACTAAACGGGAAGTGTGTTGCTGCTCTTAAGACTCAAACAAAAATGAGAGCTGCTTCTGAGATGCCAAAAACACACTGATGGACAAATGTTAGTGCATCTCAAACTTTGATCATTGTGTACAGTTCCTGCAAAGAAAAGGACATACAGACATGTTATAAATGAATGGAAACTTGATCAGTAATTAAGGGGCGGTTTAATGTAAGTCTTGCAGCTGTAAAAATGCTGAGTATTATGGTTTTCACTATTGTTCAGAAAATAAAGGCACGCACACTGTTTTTTTAATGCAATTATCAAGTGATATGGCAACACTTACTGGACATTGATAGAAGGAAGGAACTAATTAACTAAATGCAAACACAACCGAAATCCAAATCGATCTTTTTCTTCTCTTGTTTTATGTTGGGTAGAAAATCTGGACAATGAAATGAGAAAAGAACAAATAAATGACAGATGTTGGGATTTGATGGCATCCAGATCTTGAAGGAAATAAATGTTGCTTTGATTATTTTCCTAATCCAAACAATCTGGACATTTTCTTGTTTCTTGCTGAAGTCTGCATTTTATTATGGCCTCTGAATTAATCTTTCATGGCACTCATTCAGAAAATAAACAAGTTGAAGAACATATTTATTCTATTCAGTGCACTGGTTTTATTAATTCTTCAGTAGAGATGGGATTTTGCTCCTTTAATCTGTACACCTCATGAGTTTGGGGTTCAAGGATTATAAAGTGAAGCAAATACCTCACAGATCATTAGTGTAAAACTTATCAGTTCATTGCAGTCAATTTTCAGTAAGCATGCATTATCATTTTTAAAACTCGATGAAACTAAAAGGTTGAAGCCAAAATAAAGGATTACCACACACAACAGAAACAGAAATAGGACAGGACATTTTGACCCATGATGTAAGTTTTGGGATGAACACCTTTTAAAACATCAGTCTCTTCTCATACATCAATTAGACTCTCCACTTTCCTTTGCAAAGAGGGAATACTGTGAATTCCTGTAGATATCAAAACATTATTTTTAAATGTCTGTGAAGACATTATTAATACAGCTGCAGAAACATGAGCCAAAAAAAAAAAACAATTTTGGGGATTCCTTCCTCGGTTTGAGGCCCTCTATGCTCATTGGTGTCTCCTTCACATGTCCCGCTAACCACGTCCTCCACAACCAACTGTTTCTAATGAGTACTTCAAGAAAACTGGATGTTTTCTTGAAGTGGTGCTCCTTCTGGTTCCCAGTTCTAAAATGTAATGGACCTAAAAAGAATTTGTGGCTCAAATAGGAATATTTTATTTTGGTTTCATAAAGCCTCATAAAAATGTTCAGTCAGTTTGTTAAGAGGACAAATCTAAGTGCCAAAAAGGGCCACTTTACTCTGGAGCAATGGAAAGTTAATAAAAGATTGATCGACATTAGTTGAAAGAGAGGCGATTCAATATGCCTCTTGGCAAAATGATAATCCCCTTTTAGGTTGCATAATTTCCATGCTTGAGTTGATTTCAATAAAAACATCTGCAAAATAACTAAATTGTAGCTGAATCATATTTTCATAACCAACCCAAAATGTGCAGTATTTGTCCCAAGTGAGAATCCCAGCTATGAGGAAAATGGTTATCGTCATTCATCAGTGGATATGACATTTCTCCATGTCTGTTTGTAGCTGACAGCTAACCAAGAGTACAGAAGTCAAGAGTGCAGAAGACTTGATAAGAGATCTAAATGAAAGGTTGCAAAACCATGTAAAAGGAAACAGTGAAAAGATAATATAAGTACCGTAATAGCTGACTTTAAAAACAGCATTAATTACGGAGCTTCAGAACTTCATATAACTGGCATCATTGTCATGTTTTAATTATAGGTTTAAGTATGTCTTTGAACTACATACTTGTATATAGTTCAAATAAGACATAAAGGAAACTCTGTGTTTCACAAAAGACAACAATGCTTTGATCTCTATACTGTCAAGTTTGCCAGAGCATGAAAGTTTACCTACAACTCACACTTGGTTAACCACGGTCTGTTTGAAGGAGCCTGCCAGCATTGCAGCAAACAATTAAGACAAGGCTATGGAATAATTACTATGATTGACCATTCTGTTTAAAACATAACTCTAACAACTATTAAGGTTGAAAAAAGTACCATGATAAAAATATATGTATCTCACACATTATTCCAGATCTGAGCAATTATTAATACCTATTTTTAATCCGAAGTGACATAAGACAGGAAGCTTAGTCTGATTTAAAATCAAGTTGTATTTTGTTTAACTGCGTAAAATATATCGGGTTTAAACTATAGGTTTTAATGGATTAAAACAAGAACACCAGGGGAAATTCAAACACGTCGATTTTAAACACAAAATAATGTTTTAGGAAAGTAACTGCATGTATTAGATTTGGCCTTTGTTTACGATCAATACTTCAACAGTTTGAGAGTGCCCTCTTTTGGTTCAAACTTTGTATCACAAACCTTTTTTACCGACCTCCAGCTTGTGGAGATCGGTAAATGGGTTAATGTTAATAAAGTCCCTAGAGAATTATATTGTGAAGTATGTAGTGAATAAGCAAGAAATTAGGTAAATAAGTTAATTATATGTTTATTGCACCTTTAATGACGGTCACCAAAATATAGCTTTATAAAGACAAATCATAAAAAAATAAAAAGATTAAAAGGCAAAAATAAAAAAATAAAAATAAAAATAAATGGCCCAATCTGCAATATATATATTTACCTGGCCATAAAAAAGCTTTCAAATAATATTTTATTGAATATTTGACATACTAGTAGCTCACTTTACCTTTTAACTTTGCTGCTTTCTGTTCTCTCGCGGCACCGGTAGAGACTTCCTGATAGAGTAAAACGCCACTCTGGTGTGTTAGCGGTTTCTCTGAAGGTCGACTGACTAACTGTGAGTATCTCAAAAATGTGTCTATTAAATGCTTTTCTTTGTTCGGAGTTTCTACCAAATTGCTCTTAACAACGAGGCCAAACGTAAAGATTGTTCAGGCTTTAATTTAATTGAGCTGCTCTTTCCTCCTTGACGCGGTTGAGTTAGCCGTTAGCTTATTTTGACCTAGCTATCGTTAGCTTATCTTCCGTCAGCTAAGTGCTAACCAAAAAGTGCGTTGAAAATAAAACAACACTGTTAATTTGCTTACTTAATGTTTATACATGCATATCAAGTAGACATTCCCTAATAACATGGGCTTGGATTGATTATAGTGGGCAAAGTTGTTGTTTCTCCGCAAGCAATTGTTTAGGCGACTCAACGTCTCAGTCAGATCTGATGAGTTTCACTATATTTTTAAATAATTTCATTGTAGCGGTTGCATACTTTTTATTTTGAGTAATTTTCTCAGTATACTTGTTGAATATTATATTAATTTGTAGTTTAAAGACGGCATTCCAGATGTCAGTTGACGTATAAAGAGTGCTGACCTGACACTGCAACAGTGCATAATGGCGATCTGCCTAAAGTTAACATATTTGATAATCACTTCGTTTTTATAAAGATAATTTCTCATCCAAGGTCAATATTCAGTTGCATAAGTAAATTACTAAACCATGAATTACGAGGAGCGCATTCCAAGTAGTTTGTGACATTACTGTTTCTATCAATACCTAAACATTACCATCCGGAGTTTTGTGTGTATGTGTGCCTATAAAATATCAGATGATTTTTTCTAAATCTGTATTTATATGAACCATATAATGAGAAGAAGAGGCATACTCTGTCGGTTTGTAAAGTTAACATGTTACTTTTTGTGTTTGTTTTTTTTTCTTTCCTCCAGCTGGTTAAACATGTCGCTGCCAAAGCCGATGATGAGGGGCATGTTGGCCAAGCGCCTCAGGTTCCATCTGCCTGTTGCGTTTGGAGTTGCAATATCAGTAGCTATAGCATACAAGGTAAGAACAGGGGACATGTACAACCCAACTTTGACTAGTACTGTAATACAAACTATAAGAAGAACAATTCAAAATGTTCTATATATGCACATACAGCATCTCTTAAAAGCATCAAAGCATCTTAAAATATCTATATATATATATAATATATATGTGGTGAGTTCAAACCCTACACAGAAACCAAACCAAAATGTTTGTTTTCCTGCAGTCATAAGAGCATGTAAACTCAAAAGGTTTATAAAGCATTCATTTATGAGTTAACATTTGCTAAACATAGTAACAGTTGTTTCATGTTTTAAAACTAAAAGCAAATTTTCATTCATTTAAAAAAATAAGCTCAGAAACTGGGAATGCTTTATGGTCGTGAGAATGTGTCTGTTTTAGCCATACAAATAATTTTTAGAAACGGAGTGGGAATAATCAGCATCAATTACTTAAATTTGTAAACATCTTTAATTGCAAATCATTAGATATAATATGTCTATAGCCAAAAAAATATTAACATTTTCTTAAAATGTGCAGTTTTCTTTTTTATGAGACCTTTCTACTGTCATTGTCTTATTTAAGTGGCTTATTAACCCTTTGATATGGGGAAAAGTTTGTAGATTTACTATGAACATAAAACTCATTATTTGTGTCCATGGGACTTGCAGTTGAGTGGTAGCAGTACAAGTTTGCAATGTGATCTTTTTCTTTAGGCTCGGCAGGGAGCAGTTTGATGGAACCTTTGTATTGGACACATTGTCTGTTACAGTTTTATGTCCATTGACTTTGTAGCTTTAAATCTCAAAATTAGACTTGCTACAAAAGCAAATGTTACAACTTGCAAAACATTTATTAAAGTTATTTTGCATGTCTTTGCTCTGTAAAATATTAATGTAGAAGTTTAGGTCTTACATGTTGAATTAAATTGTGCATTGTATTTTATGCCCAACAAATGTCTTTTTTTTTACAGATGTTTAGCCTAAATCCTGCGCTTTACCTTCCAGTTCTCAGGGTTTATTTTCCAGATTAGATTAAATAGAAAAAATGTTAAATTCTCTGTTTACTCCAGTTTGCAGTGACTGAGCCCAGGAAGAGGGCATATGCTAATTTCTACAAGCAGTACGATGCTGTGAAAGAGTTCAACGCCATGAGAGAAGCGGGGATCTTCGAGAGTGTGCGTCCTTCTGGAAAGTAATACATAGGTGAGTCTTAATATTGAAAAGAAATGCTTTGTACTACAATATGTTTAATGCTGGTACAAAATTCTCATAATTGAAACTAGCTGTATCTAATAGTTGTGCATATTCTTTTTCCAGCTTCACCGTCCTGTCATTCATTCCTGGCCTGAAGTTTTCCCTTTGATGCTTACTGATTACATATGAACACTGTTCTGCTGTTTGTTCCTCAAAATAAACTATTCTATTAATGAAATGGTTTCTCTGTGCTTTACTTCATTGAAAAACAAAATATTTTCGCAGATTAAAGTGCTGCCAAGATTAAGTATTTATCATGTAGTATGTAGTACACAAATGTACTATACATGAGAAATCTTGCAGCGAATCTGGAGGTCTAAATGTAAATGTTTTGTGTGTAATTGTTGCCCCCTGCTGTTGAAACTCTGCATTGCACTCTTTGTTTGCGCCGCCTTCGCCTTCCTGTCCACTCCTCTCTGCACTTCCTGGTTTTCTCAGGTGGATGTTAGAGCGGCTGCCAAACAAGTCTAAAGTTGCCTAGGCATAGGGAAAGGATGTACCGAGCGGGGAGGATACCACAACCTGACTAAACGTTTTTATCGTGTGAACCCAGTCTTACAGAATGGTAAAGAAATGCGGCGTTTTTAACGGCAACCGAGCAGCAGCGGGAGGATCGTCACCCGGGACGCTGCTGTGAAACGGCGCGTTAGCTGCCGTTGCTAGCAGACTAGCAGACGGCGACCTGCTACTGCTAGCATCTACTTGACGTTGACCAGCTCGGTTCAAGTTTGACTCCAGACCTGAATCAGAAGAGTCCGAGGGAACTGGAGGAGGCAACATGGAGAACAAGGAGAAAGTGCAGATGAGGAATCACCCTCGCAGGTAAAGCTAATAATAACAGCTTAAACACATGGCGTATCTATGAATTTTTTTAAATCTTTCTAAGCGTTAGCCTGATGTTATGCTTAGATATGGTGTTATGGTCAGATATCAGTTGCTAAATGCCCATCCACAGACTCTTGGTGAGTATGTTGTATTCACTTACTCACCAAAGAAAATTTTCATTATTTTTCTATATTACACCTTTGTATATTATATTGTAGTTCAAATCATCTGATGCATTTATAATTGCTCAGTTGTCTCATTCATTGATTTAAATCACTGTTCCTTTGGTCTTTTTCTACCAGCCATGAGCTGCTGTTAATGTTTTAATTTATTTTCAGACTATTCGCTGATTAGTGAAAATAGACTGAATTTAAACGAGCCAATAATTATAATTGTCTTCTTTTGTCACATAAAGAAGAGCTTCAGAATTTGTCAATTTCTCATTTCAAACGGGAATACTTTCACAGTCCTCTGCTTGAACTGGCTTAGGAACCTTGCTATGATCTTGGTCTTAAATCTCAGGGCTTGCTGCTATCAGAAGCCCTTTAATCCAGTTTAATCAGCTAGCTCTATTTGGATCTTTTTCTAGCTGCCTTAATCCACGCTGGTTTAAGAGAATTCATTCATTTGCTCTGTAATTTGAAACTTGACTGTGAAATGTGATGCATGTCAGACGTAAGAGCACATATCTGGTTTTGTGGCAGAAAATGGGTCCAGCAGGTGCTGTTTATTTATGTAGTGGGTTAAAGTTGGTCATCTCTGCTGGTTTTGAATCCCTGTTGGGACTTTTTTTTTTTTGTTACACTTTTTAAATGCTGTTTATGTCACTCATGCTTCTAACTACCAGAGTTTTACAAACCACACCATTAAACAATTCCACAAACTTTCAGAGGTTGACAAATTCTGTGCTTGAGAGCCAGTCTTGTTTTAGACAAGTCTTTGCTCCAACAAACTTGAATTATGAGATGTAATCATTTCCTCAGCATAGATGCACATTCTCACCACCCATTTATTTGACTCAGGTGTGTTGTTGACTACCATCAGAATAATTATTTTGTCACTTCAGATCTTATGTGTTGCTATACTGCAGGTAACTTTTTATTTTTTGCTGTATCATTTTTCATTGCTTTGGATTGGGACAGAAAGGTTATCGGAATCCTGCATGTGCTTCAACTGGATTATATTTTCTAGCAGCATTGGGGCTTTGCCACTGCTCCCTCTCAGACTCAACTGTTTTAGCTCTTACAACTGAACTTTTGTTAGGCACATTAGTTCAGGTATCTGAATTAGACATATTTACATATTTTGTACATATGTTTCCATGCAACTTCATTTTGAAAGTCCAATTTTTAAAAATGTTGACCTGTTTAAATGTTCATATTTACAGTGCATGTACTGTAGATATTTGTTTTTTATTGTTTTCAGTGATGTCACAGTGAAAAAGAGATTGTATTTGCTGCTGTAGCTTCCTTCACATTTAACATGTGGCAGACTAGCTGTGCTCAGATTATTGCTCTCTACATTGACATATATGAAGGTGCTAACAATCCAGATGAAATGTTCCAAAGTTAAGTTTATAAGCTGATAAACAACCTTCATCCACTCAAATAGTTGTAGTCACATTTATTAACCAAACTGAGCCACCCCTAGCTAGTTATTACTCTGTTATTTGTAGTTGGCCTAGTAGTTGATGTTTCATCTTTTCACCAGATAACCCTGGAAGGGCTACACTGCTGTTAGCCAAATACTACTTCTGTTAATATAAATGTTGTGCAACCAGCTTATTAGCATGATCAGAAGGTTAACAACTGAGTTAGTGTGTGAATGTAGCTGTTAATCTGTATTGTTTGCTGCCTGTGTGTACATGTGGGTTTGGTTCTGCTGACCTGTCTGGTGCCTTTGCCACATGGTCACAAGAGTTTAATATTGACTAACTGACAAATACCAACATAACTCTAGCTCCCACTTTTGAGCCTCCTAGGAATGCAAATGTCTCTCAATGAGCAGCTCAGATTTGCAGAAATTATAATTGTCTTCTTTTGTCACATAAAGAAGAGCTTCAGAATTTGTCAATTTCTCATTTCAAACGGGAATACTTTCACAGTCCTCTGCTTGAACTGGCTTAGGAACCTTGCTATGATCACTACAAAAGTGTCTTTGTAATTTTAAGCAAAAGAAGTCAGCCTCCTTTGTTCGATATTCCTTAACCTTTATTTATAAAAGCATTCAGTATTAGAAGTTAACATAACCAAACAGAAGACACTTATAGGTTCAAAGTATTTCACCCTAGGAATATTGTTAAGCTACTGTTATTCCTTAAAAAACTATGATACAGCAGTGTAGTAGAACTGACAGGGTTTATGCAATTTCTTTTTTTTTTTTTATGCTACTCAGCAGTGTTTAAACCAAGGTGGTGACTTTTGACAAGACTGTGTGGAGTTGAAGTGTTCCTTTCTTTGAACAACGCACCATTTTGGTTGATGCATTAATTTGTTTAGAATAGGAACCAGTTTTTAGCTTAGTTTGCAGAGTATGTTTGGCAGTAGGAACTGAGGAGTTCCTATTCTGCTCACTTATCAGGATGATGCCGGTAAAAACCCGCAGCTCTCTGGTTATCATGTCCTCTCCGTCATCAGCTGTTTCCTCATCCAGTTAATGCAAGAGTGGCGTTGGAAGTGACATGTTTTGCATGTGTTAGCTTGAAGTTTGTGAAGTTATTCAGCAATTATGAGTCTGTTTGACAAGAGTAAACAAGAACTAGAACTGAGATTGATTCACTTTTAAAATAAATAAATAATTGTAAAGCTACGTAGAAATTGCAGTCTCCAATTTGCACAAAATGTTTCACAAAACAATAACCAAAAAAAGACTAAAAGTATTTGATTTATTATATTCCTGATGTAGTAGTCCAGGATCCGCACCAGTATATATGAATGTTTTAAAGTAATATTGATGGACAAAAAGGCATTATGCCTGATTGACATTATGGGATGTCATTTTTCACAATGTCAGTGCTTAAGTTTGCCAGGGTTCTAAATTTCTGAATTTTATACATGTTAAAAGTTCCAGGGAAGCCACAAGGTTCAGTGGTAGAGCAGATGCTCCATATGCAGAAGCTATAGTCTTCAGTCCATTCATCAGTTAGGTCCCAGGCTCCTCGCCATCTGTTGCATCTCTTCCCTTTCTCGCTCTGCTCTGGAATAAACAGCCACTAGAGAAACAAAACCTTTAAAACCATCACACCTCTAGAAGTTCCATACTAGGTGTCAAGCTTCATCTTAAATTTAGCCTTTCTGAAAATGTACAAATTAATGTTTATCAAATCCTACAGAAATCCAGTTTAAAAATGGTTGTAAAACATTTTTTCTGATTGTTTATTTGGGAGAACATGAACAAGGTGTGGCTGAAGCTACATGGCCCACTTAGTGTTACAGCCTTGTGTTTAGGAGGAAAATGGACATGACTGAAAAGTGAGAGGGGATGTTTTAAATTTAGAAAAATAATCATTTAGTGTCCTCTCTCTTTTCAGTGGGAGTTCACTGGGTTTGCTTGAAAAGCAGATTATGACTTTCTTGTGGGCTCCTGTTTCTCTGTTGTGTTTGGCTTAGAGTTCATACAGCAGCTTGACCTCAGCCTAGAATGGGTTTTATAAAGTATGAATTATGGTGCAGAGGTTGCATAGAACAACCAAATACACACTGAACACTGATCTCTCTTTAATAAGAGAGTTTTGTAGCTTATTATATTTTCAAAAAAAAGACTGTTTTGTAACAATTATAAAACATTGGAATTATTCATAAACATACATTGATGTTTTGGTCTTAACCTCTCAGTTTAGAGTTTCCAAAAACAGTGAAAATAAAACTAGCTGTGGCTCATTAATTCCCAACTCAACAGACTCTTGAGGTTGGTGTGGTGCGTTGAGTTAAGCAGGTGGTCTAATCCGCTCACATCAACATCACAGGAGGCCCGACTCAGCATCTCACTGATTTTAATTTGATACTTCCTCCTTCCTTCCTCCTGCTTTATCTGAAAATCGACTCATGGTCTGTGTCTTGGAAGTGTTCAGCTCTATTTTAGTCTCTAAGCTGAGGATATTTTTATCTCGAACATAGAGTTTTCAGAAATCTGCCAGAAAGTGTTTGATTTTTTTCTTGGAGATATGAAGCACCATATTAGCTTTATTTTCTGCAGCTCTTCTCCGAAGGTCTTTAGTTTGAAAATGTCTGGTTCTTGAGGTAAATTCTTGACTATAGATTCAGAAGCATTTCTGTTTTTGTTTGGTAGCAACTAAAATTATAATAATAAAAAATAATAGTTTTTGAAATAATTTATTTAGAGATATTTGTAGCAACTTGGATACCTGATTCTTCAAAACTATATTTTATAACTAAGATGAGCTACTTACAAATATTTTGAAGACATTCCTCAGTTGCTGCTCTGGTTTGATTGTTTGACTCTAATTTGCCAGCAGCAGCAGCAGCAGCTCTTCACCAGCATTTATCTCACTCTTGTCCTTTCAGACAGCTGAAGAAGTTGAGTGAGGACAGTCTCACCAAGCAGCCGGAGGAAGTCTTTGATGTCCTAGAGAAGCTGGGTGAAGGGTGAGTCACATAGTAAGATGATAACTGATTACACAGGCCTGATAAATGATACCGTCTTGATGTCTAAATTTGCCTGTATTTAAAGGGGATGTAAGGTCTGCTGGCAATCTGCTTTGGTTTCCTATTTTCTTTTATACTTTCTCTTTTAGACACGCCATCCCGCTTGAGGTCTGTCAGTGTTTCTGCCTCATTTATTTATCCCTCCTTGTTTGCCAAAAAGCTCCTCCCTTCTGTTGTGCCTGTCAGTCTAAACAGCGCCTCTTCATATCCTGTTTCTCAACGCTCTTCCTGTTTTCAGCTGATCGACGCTGTGTCTGCATGTGTCACAACTGATGCCAGTCGTGTCATCAGGGAGGGGCAGAACTGAATGAATCTCAATGGAATCCAGTTTTTATTTAGTGTTCTGTTTCCTAATCTGTATAAATTAAATTATTAATAGCACGTTTGTTGATGTGACTTAGGTTCATCTGTGGTGTGTTTATGCTTTTGAAATATTTTCCATCAGTTACGAAGGTGACAAAAAAGAAATGAAAATACTTGTGTGTGTGTGTGTGAAGCGATGTGGAAAAAAATGCATTACATCCAGGTCCTCGAAAGTGACAGATGTT
Organism: Poeciliopsis prolifica; assembly: GCF_027474105.1. NCBI lineage: Eukaryota > Metazoa > Chordata > Actinopteri > Cyprinodontiformes > Poeciliidae > Poeciliopsis > Poeciliopsis prolifica. The sequence goes on from NW_026562405.1 coordinate 181,970, forward strand.
GACACTGATAGTTAGTTCCTCATATCTCAAAGGCAAAGCGCAGCAAATATTTAGCAGCAAAACACACTAGCAAACACAAAAATGTCTGTATTGACTGATGTCTCTAACTGCTCTAAATGTCATGACAACTTTTTCTGAGCCAAATTCTGTAGTTTTCATACATAAGGGATTAATCAAGTTGTATCATCTGATGTTGAAGGATGATTTGAAAGTGTTGTTTACTGACTGATAATGTGGGTTTACTTGTCCAGCTAGTTATTTAAAGGTCTTTACAATTAAGATCAACAAAGAGAATGTCCTGAATAAACTCTTTGTTTGCAGGTCATATGGTTGTGTATTTAAGGCCAACCACAAAGAAACAGGAGAGATTGTAGCCATCAAACAAGTTCCTGTAGAGTCTGATCTTCAGGAGATTCTCAAAGAAATCACCATTATGCAGCAATGCAACAGGTATGCATACAATGGATTGTGTGTTTCACTGAATTAGTAACAGCATTACCTCTGTGACATAAAGCTACTTAATGAGATGATAGTCCATATGTATAAACAAAAGTCTTACAGCCACATTTCTGTGTTCAGTCCCCATGTGGTGCGGTACTACGGCAGCTACTTCAAAAACCGTGACCTGTGGATCGTCATGGAATATTGTGGCGGTGGATCAGTGTCTGACATCATCCGAATACGTAACAAGACGGTAATGTAACACTCAAGCGTTCACCCATACACACACACACACACATGCAGTCGCCTGGGTTTTGTTTGTGCAACAAAAAGTGGCTATTAGTCTGCATCCTGTATTGGAGAGTAAAGAATAGATGTTTCATGCTATTAGGATTTTAATGACTTAATTTAGAAAGTTTGTCTCCTCAGAAGTCCATTTTAATATTTAAAGGGGCAGTATTGTATATTTTCCCGGTACATAATCAGTTGTTATGAAAATGTTGCATGTATTGCATAATTTGAGCTAGTGAAAGCAAAAATTTTGTCAGCTAAGGAGTTTTGGGTGTAACATATTTACAGATAAATTGATTTTTAATCGGAAATGAAAAATAATTTTTATATATTTATTATAGAGTTTTGGCTTAGATACTACCCTGTCTTTCAGCAATTTGAATCTATATATTCCACTTAACAATTAATCAACTACTAAGGTAGTTGTCAATAATTGATTCATCACAATTAATTTGTTTCAGGCCTACTTGTAATCACTCTTTGTGTTTGTTTATGCTTTACAGCTAACAGAAGATGAGATTGCCACTGTCCTCCATTCAACTTTGAAGGGTCTAGAGTATCTTCATTTCATGAGGAAAATCCACAGAGACATCAAAGCAGGCAACATCCTGCTGAACACAGAAGGTCAAGCCAAACTGGCTGACTTTGGAGTTGCTGGACAGTTAACAGTAAGCAGAGGCCCAAAATCATAATCAAATTAATCACATATTTAGCATTGGTTGAAAAAAAAATATTAAGAAAATAAAAATAAGTTGTTTAAATAAATTTTAAAAAGCCTGCAGCACAATAATGTATAGCTTAAAACTATTTAGATTATGCGAAGTTTGTAATTAAATGTATTTGGACATCATAAGTGATTGTGATTCTTGCTCTGATATCACTGAACTTATTTGAATAATGTATTTTAATTTTACTGTAAATCTTTTCTATCTTGTTTTTGTCCTCTTTAGGACACCATGGCAAAGCGAAACACAGTCATCGGCACGCCGTTCTGGATGGCTCCAGAGGTCATACAGGAGATTGGCTACAACTGTGTGGCTGACATCTGGTCATTGGGAATTACAGCCATAGAGATGGCTGAGGGCAAACCACCCTATGCTGACATTCACCCAATGAGGGTGAGAGTTTGTTGGTTTTCTAAATGTGAAGGAAGGAAATGTTTAAACCTACAGTAATAATTGGAACATAGGCTTTTTTTAATATTTGTTTTGCATTTGAACTTAGTATGAGGCTTTGAATAGATTTCTTAGTACTTAATAGTCTTTCTTCTTTCAGGCGATCTTCATGATTCCCACCAATCCTCCCCCAACATTTCGAAATCCAGATCAGTGGTCACCAGATTTTCTAGACTTTATCAAAAAGTGTTTGATAAAAAGCCCTGAAAACCGGGCAACAGCAACACAGCTGTTACAGGTAAAGTTTTCTACTAATTATTGTAACATTCTAGGACCGGGTGACATTATCTAAAGTTGTTGTGTCACTCATTTGCAGTAAAAATGCATGTTTGTCCTAATTTCTTTTTGTTTAGTCATCTTGAAGTGGCTTGGTAAAATATGTTCAACTACTTTACATAGAGTTGTCCATATAATTTTATATGTAACTTTTTGGACATATTTTGTTTATAATTATGAATGTTTTTGTTAAACATCTTTAAGATTAAAAACAATGTCTTTTTGCCTTCTAAAGTGACAATAAGCTCTTTCTATGGAAAACAAACATTGGATGAATTTCACACTTGATGTATGTTTTCGTCTTTGTTCCCCACAGCATCCTTTTATCAAATCAGCCAAACCCAATTCTGTCCTAAGAGCCTTGATACAAGATGCCCTGGAGATCAAACTAAAGAGACAAGAGGAGGCAGAACAGAGAGAACAAGACGCTGAAGACGATAACAATTCGGTAGAAGCTTTGAAAGAACTTGACTCCTACTGTTTTTGCTTGATCGTTCTTTTAAATGCAGTAAAATGAACATAGTTCCTGTTTATTTTAGGATGAGGATGAGGTTGACCAAGGGACGATGGTTCGAGCCGGAACAGGTGATTCAGGGACCATCCGGGCAGCTGGTTCTTTAGCAGGTTCGATTAGTGGTACAATGATCGAACACGAGGACACAGGAACCATGCTTGGCACCATGGTTATCAACTCTGATGATGAGGAAGAGGCCGGTACCATGAAAAGTAAGTTTCTCTAAGCAAGTTGTACTAACATACATAAAAAAATGTTTGTTGTTGTTTTTTTCATAGTTTATTTTAAAAAAAATAAGTTACCAGCTTTTGGAAATAATTTAAATTATACCTAAATTTCACCAGTTAATCTAATCAAGAAACAAGGCAGAAGAATAAAAATATTTAAATTTTTTTCTTACATCAGCACATACACACTTTCATAGATATTGTCTATGGTTCTCATACATAATTTGAGTCTTTTTGCAGTAGAAATAAGGTAATTTATCCACCAGGGGGCGTAAAGTGCCTGTGAACATGTTCCCAGTTGCTACTCTTCTTACATGTAATTGGTCTATTTTAGACATTTGCCACAAGACAATCTAATCACTTCTAAAAATGTTTCTGTTATGTTTTATTCACAAGGAAATGGTTTCCAGAATGATAATGACCTGAAGGTTACTGTACTCTGTACTAGAATTTTAGTGCTTTTTAATTGTTTATTTTAAGTGCCTCTTTTTTATTTTACCAACAACAAAAACATGTTTTCTCAGGAACTTAACCTTCATTTTTTTGTTAACATCTTGCAGTTGGAAAATCATCCTGCAGTTTGTGAATTATTACTATTCCAGTCAGACTTGAACAAAGTTAGTCAAACACAAGAATGTGCGATTCCAACCATTAAATTATCAATTTTCCTTTTATCCTAACATTTTCTGCCTGGATTACCGAATATTTGTGCAGCATCAATTTGGAGTCTGCGGTGTGGGAGTGGGAAGCATTAGATCTCTTGGGTGCTTTTGGCAAGGAGGCTTTATAAGAGTTGCATTCTGTTTGTGTGTGCTGGGAGTCCGTGGGTGGACTTTTCATTTGTTTTTATAGGCATAAAATTAACCCCAATGAAAGCATTGCACATGTGAATGTGTGCAGTTTGACTAAGCGTGACTGAAGCAAGACACGCTGTTGTCTTAAAAATTCAGGTGTAAAGAAAAAAAAACACAAGCTATTCTAGAGCTAAATGCTGTAATACAACAACCTCCTACACTACATCCAATGAGACTTTTTTCCAGAAAAGCTTTGTAACACTTACCATTATAAACAGAAATGCGTTTCTTTTAGGTGAGCTGCAGAATGTCCAGAAATGTTCAGAGATGTGATGAGTCGATAACAGACAAACCTACTTCTCTAAAAATATAAATAAAGTCAGTTTTGACATCACAACATGTATTATAATCATGGTTAATGTAAATTTTTTTTTTAAACATTTTCTTACAAGCATTTTTATCACAGTTCCTATGGAGTCTTAAATGTATTACATTTGATTTCAGTACATTACTGACATGGATAGATGTAAAAAAGGAAATGGGAATATACAAAAATATTTGTATTCCAAGAGCTATTTTCCTTCTTGTATTGTTTAAAACTTTTGCCCTTTTTTCTATCTTGTGTTTCATGTTATTTTTTTTCCTCTCCTGTAATTCTTGCTTATTATATTTAAATTTTAAAGTGAAAACAGATTTTTACAAACTAAGTTTAGTGAATTTAAAAGCTATGACATATTCTTCTCAGCTAAGGTCCCTGAAAGGTTTGTAAAGGTGATCACAGAAAAATATTACCAAATCCTGGAGGATAGTGTTGTGAAAAACATCATGTATTCTAAACCGATAGACCAAAAATGTGAAAGCACAGGAGCAGCAAATTAGCCAACACAAAGCAATCAGACTTTACTTTTTTAATTCTTTTTTAGCGCTAAAAAAAGAGACGCTTACTATCACAGACTAGAAGTGAAAACCAGGGGCCCTGAGACTACACAGCATATCATTAAAAAAGGGAAGATTCGTTGTTTATGATCTAAGAACACGCCCAGTGGTCATCCGATGTCCTGCGTCACCTAAATCTCTATTTCCTTAGAGCTGGGAGTGAGGAGATGATTCAGTTTCTGTATCTGTTACAAATACAAAGGCCTTTGTGTGAAAGTATGAGAATGTAATGTGTGTAGAAGCGAATGTAATGTATGTAGAAGCATATGTGTGTACTTGACCTTGGTAAGCACCTCAACAATAGCCAGTCTGATGTGCTTTCATGCTTTGTCCTCAAGTAACCTGGAACTCAGAGCTTAAGCTGTTTTGTGGAGGAATGGAGAAAAAAAAATGCAGTCTTCACATGTGCAAACGTGCTTGAATATCCTTGCTGTCATTTAGTTATTTTTATATTCTTAATTAATGGATATTACTTTGCCAAATTCTGTTTTATTTAGCAATTTTTCTTTCCAAAGACCAAGTTATTAATTTAATTTATTATCCAAGTGGTGGAGAGTTTTTAGAGGCACATAATACACACTTCTGATGCAAGACATTTTAGAAATAATCATTTGAGGCCAAAATGTCTGCTCATTAAATACACGCCCATGTTTAAGGATTACCTCATCGGAGTTTCATGAACAATGACAAATCTTGAACTCACGCAAGCTCTGCACACACAAGCACATGCCCACTAGCTTCTCCAATCTGATTTCTTACCATTGTGTTAGTATGGATCCCTTCTACTTGCACTTTAAACTTCATTAACACAGGAACATTTAGGAAATCATAATCACATCAAACGGCAACATGCTGCTGTTTTGTGTACATCTCTCTTTTTTTGCATCTGCAATCAAGGATGTTTCTTTCTTTTTTGTGTTATTTTTGTGTGTGCGTTTGTCTCTGCCTGTTCACCAAACTAATGACTCTGATTTGATGGTGCTGGGCCCCGGAGGATTTAGAGGATTAGATCAGAGATCGATTTTCTCCTAATAGTACTAAAAAATAAAAAGCCTTTTTATTTACACTGATTAGCCACTAACCCTCAGACTGATTCATAAAAAGCGTTTTGCCTCGTCATCCTCGAGGCTTAGAGGACGACCTCAAAATTAATTCCTAAAATCTGACATTCTTTTTTTTTCCAAACACAATAATTTTACGTTTTCATTAAGAAAAAGGAATAGCCAAGCAAACCCCAGAGGTGCTATTTTAGGTGTTATATGCTTTATAGTTTCAATTTAAGTCTGTTTAAATACAGAATAATTTAGCTCAATTTATTTTTTGTTCACTTTAGTGAAACTACAATTTAAAATAAATATACTGTATTAAATTTGACTCTAATCTGTCTCAAATAATTGGATCAGTCTCCTGATTGTTTTTCATTTGCATCGGTCTCTTGAAGAGAACTAAATTGAGACTGATGATTCGCTGTGGCAGCCCTTCGGTGGAAATGCTGAAAGAGATCAATCTGTAGAAGACATGTAAATTCACTATCTTTCTTGTTTTATGTCAAGTTAAATGGCAGTTTTTTAGCATAATACTAAATTGTATCATAAAGCAGAAAAGGGATCTGTGATTTGTATTTTAATTTGAAATCTAAATCACAAGCCAGTGTAATCAACAAAAATAATTTTGTCTCAGTCAGCTTTCTAAGTATAGTCTCAATTTTAAGTGGAAAAAATAAAATGTATTTTCAAGTTCAGTTGTAACTGTTCTACTTTCGTGGCATTAGCATTGCTAAATCTTTTTTTTCTTCTCATAATCAAGATGGGCTCAAGCAAAAAATCATCCCTGTATTTATACAAAGAATGTTGTAATACAGAGAATTGTTTCCTCCAATTAGAGACCGAAAAGTTCAAAGCAAGGCTTTGACAAACTTTGGTATTAAAGGAATCAATTTCTTCCTTACAACAGAGCTCACCTAAAATGGTTCTTTGCTTCCAAAATTATTTTCTGGTCTCAGACTTTTGTGGTTTTTATGGGAAAAAGTATATTTCTTTCAGATGCACCAATATGAAAATTTGGGTCAATATCAATATCCAACATTGTTATGGAAAAACACAAATATTTATCAGTATATTTATCATAATTCCCCCAACCTTTTAACACCATTGTAAAAAAAAATAAAAATAGTAAAAAAAAAACACAACCATGCACTGCATCACAATCTCATGCCCAAATAAATACCACACGATCAATCCCCTCCCCCTAAAGGACGCGTACATAAACAACAAGATGGACATAAACATCGGTTAACAATTACACTTATTGTTCTAATATCAGTATTTTGTTAAATGATGAACATTGACCAGTACTGATGCTGTACATCCAAAATATGTCATCTTCATATTGAAATTTGTATAGACGTTATTTTTAGAATTGTTCTTGGCTCATTCTGGCCTCAACAACAAATGCTTCATAGCCTTTGCCCAATGTAGCATGTACATTATATCAACATTTTGGAGATAGTTAAATTTTCCAGGGCAATCAGAAACAAAATTCATAGATCATACATTACATACATACATAATCATACATTACATTTCTTACTGTAAAATTCTTAAGTGTGTAAAACAACCTCTACAACTGTTACAAATGTTCCTGAACAGAAGCTGATAAACACAAACTCCACAGTTAACTCAGTTATTGCTGAAAATAACCCTGCCAATGCTCCATGCAGAGGTTCTCATTAAAAAGACTGTAAAGCATTTTATGCTTCTCATCTCCAACAACTCTATGAAAGTTTAATGGAGTTAAATAAAAAGGTTGGAATGGATGATAGCAAAGTTTACTACGGCTTTAACTTGTTAAAACTGCAAAACAATTATTTTTTTTAAATGTTTCATTAAATGCTCTGCGGTAATTACAGTAGATGATGATGAACTTATTTTATAAATACAAGAAAGATGTAAAGATCTTTTATGTACAAAAGAAGTGATCCATGTTGACATACTGTAACTTTTGTGTCAGAAAAGGCTCAGCAGATGAGCAGAAAGAAGGAAAAGGTCTTTTGCTGTTTAGGCATGGTGTTGTCCCAGTCTTTGAAAGACATTTTGTTGTACATGATTGCTCTAAAACACTTTGATTCTGCTTTGATGTTTTTGCTGGAGAAATCTTCTCCTAATGTTGCCACTATTCTAAGTTTTCCTCACAGTAACAGTAATAAGAGCAAAACTTCTCTGTAAAACTCTAAAAGGAAAGGATTCATTTCATACTGCTTACTAATTTGCTTCCCTCCATTTGGTTGGCACAGAGAGACAACAAAGCACAGCAGGTCACACTTTATAGGGCTATGAAGCTGCGACTGAAAATGTTTTGGACAAGTCAGATAATTGCTGAAGTTACCAAACAGCAGCAGATGGTGAACTAAAGTTAAAAAGATATTAGATTATAATTTTTTTATAGAGCTGACCTTCAGTTATCTGATTATTGTAGGTGGGCTTTCCATAGTTTTCATATTGGGAAACTATGGAGAGCTTCCTTAATTTAGGACTTTTTTTAAGCACAGTGTCTGAGAATAAATGAGATAAGCTCTTATCAGACAGCACAATCCCTCAGATGTTTTTTTTTTATTTTTATTTTATTTTTATATATATTCACATGAAAAACAGGCTTTGGATGTATTTGGCAATAACATTGACTGTGGTCTGCTACTTATTGAGCTGCTGTTATCAGTTCTAATATTAATCATATACTGTATGTGGTCCTTTTATTTCAGCTGTGCATAGTGACTCTGATATCTATCACTTTGAAAATAATTCTTCAGGTTCAAACAGTGATGATCACATCCATATTTTAAGGATTGGTTTTAGCATAATGCAATAATCTTTGAAACATTGTTTTCTGATCACACATATTCAGAGACGCATCTTAAAAGCACTAGGTTGCTTAGTGGTATTTGTACTGTGAAGATTTATTTAATACATTTAAATTAGACTTGACTGCCACTATTTGATAAAGGACTTGCATTTCCCATGATGATAAAGTCCAGCATGGAGTAAACAAGAGATTCTTCAGAATTTATTTTAGATTTAGTCATCAGAAAGCCTATATATATATAACTATTAAACTCTTGTAATTAAAAGATGAGCATCATTGTGGCCCATGAGCTAATTAAGTGTTGAATCATTAAAATGACTGAAGAAAGATTATGGCTTTCAAAGTATCAATTTTCCATTTCTTTAATTGCTTTATTGATCACAAATTTGGTTAAATACACATTCAAACTACCTGCAATTGTGAATTTTAAGTGTTGCTGTTCTTTCCAGTGGGATAATGCTATGTTGAAAGGTTCATAATAAAATATGCTTTTGTGAAATTAAATATTTCTGTGAAATTAAATATTTCATTAAGTGAAAAGGATTGCCGATGAAAACTCTAAATTAGTAGCAGAAACAAACGGTTTTCACAACATTCACATGGTGGCTGTTTCTTTCTGATAATTGCAGGCCATGGAAGTTTTCCCTCAACACCACAGCTTATTAAAGCCATGAGTCCTACATTGAACTACACTCACTGATTTGTTCCACTGGTGCTCTCACATGAGGAAAATTTGTGACACACAGTGTAGCTGTCTCAACTCCCATACAACCAAGGAAACTAATATAGATGCATCCATGTTTGTTATTTTTTTATACAAAGCTTGATTACATGGGATTCCTCCCATTTTTTATCCATTCACACACTTTTTTATAAGTTCAGTTCAAATTTTATTGACATTTACAGTTATTCAGACTTATTGAGTGTCATTTTTTGCCTCCATCTTCAGTTAATTTCTTTGAAAAAATGTGTTGCTTTAAAATGCACAAACAACCACAACATGCACAACATATAGGCATGTGGCCAACAAATGTTGGCCACTGTTTAACATATGGATATTGATATCAAACAATGTTCTGTCTTCTTTTTTGTGTGTTTTTGTTCAGAACTGTTCAGTTGCTATGTGTGTGTTGCAAAAAGGAGGTTATTAATAATGACAAAGTGTTATGACTGGCTGGATTTTCTATTCTGCAGTTCAATCCCGGACATACTGTGGACACTTTGTTGTAGAATTTATTAGTTTTATCTGGTTTACAATGGCAGAATGTTTTTTTTTTCTTGAAGAAGTGATAAAATCTGTTTTTTATTGGTTGTTTTTAAGACTTAAAGGTTAGGTTTTTCCCCACATTATCACAGTTGTCGTGATGCTTTATGGTTCAGTTTATCGCTGCTTTAATAATTTAGCATCTAATGGATCCCTGTGAAAGTAAATTGTTGTAAGTAGGAGCAGTAATGCTAGCTGGGTGAGCAGTAACCTGCAGCAGTTCCCTTAATCAAGGGATTAGGGGAATAGCATACAAGTTATGCATGCAGTTAAAAGAATCAAAACTCTCAGCGCTGTGCTGGCCTCATTTGTATGCTGATTCCAGATCGAGGATGTAAATGTATAGTGTTTTATTTTATGTTGATGACTATTTTTTATATCCTGGAATAAGCGTGTTTTTCAACATGATTGGGGGGGACTTCATGAGTAATACTAGCTGATGTAGGATAGTCATTCTACATTAAAAACAGAACAATGTAGGAAATTACTTAAATTGATGCTATGTACTGTGATAATATATATTTGTATACCTGTAGTCAAATAAGTTGTTTCATAACAGAAATTGTGTCATAATCATTAAGATTTAAAGATGATTATTGGAACAGAATGAGAATAAAAAACTTTTTACTGGATGCAGTAAACAGTACTTTTCTGTACTGTTTGAGGCAGTACAGAAAAGTATTGTCTTGTTTTACTGCATCCAAATATCCCAAATTCACCATTTTTTTTTTCTTTGTTAAGCAACAATAACCACATCATATGATTGAATTAGCATCTGGTCCTTTACGTTTGAATCAAATCCTCTTAAGCTAATTTTGTTGCCTTTCTTTTTTCCATATTTTCATTATGCTAATGATGCAAAGCAGAAAGCATGTTATATGTCGCTCTGCTGCACAGTCAATAAATGTTGACTTGGTTGTGTGCCATACAGGGAGAGACGAGACGATGCAGCCAGCCAAACCGTCCTTCCTGGAGTACTTTGAGCAGAAAGAGAAGGCGGTAAACAATCACAATGATGGAGGACGCCGTGGAGAAAACAATGCAGACAACCGCAAACTCCCTGGTGAAGGAGATCTTGAAGTGGTATGTATGAAACTAACTCTTCAAACTACAAGAGGAAAAACATGGTGTTTATTGTAACTTTTCCAAGCACTCGGTGTCTTGTGGGACAGAGGTGTTCTCAAGCTGATGGGTATCTGGTTGTACTTTTATGATGCTGTAACTCACTCTGGGGGGAATTCAAAAAGTGCAATCTGCTCCATTTTTGGAAGTTTTTGCTTCCACAATTTGCTTTGTATCAGCTCTGAATTCACAAAGCATATTGCACCAAATGCACATAGTGGCAAATATACCCATCAAAATGAAGGGAATTATTTTTGCATCTCAAGAAATTTGCTCAAGTTATAATTGTCAAAAATATCAATAAATGTCCACAGACATTCCTTTACAATACCTCATTTAAATGTGGGCAAGCTTTATGTGAAGAGAAGCATTTTGCTTGGTGAAGCTCTTTCATAACCAGGTCTACATTTCTGCCCAATTTTAGAAATAAACTCATGTACTATCTCTCGTTTATCACTCACCGATATGTTTGCAAATATGCCCAACAAAATTGGGAAACTTTCAAGTCACATCTGAGGTTCAGAATAGTGTGAAACTGATCCTGAGGTCCAACACCAGCTGTATGTGTCTCATATCCTGTCAGTAAGCATTTCGTTTGCTTTTGATTCTAGACTTTAAACTGAACATCTGCTTCAGTGCTCATTAACTCGTTCTGCCTTTGGATGGCCTCTCACTGGGTCCAATTAACGAAAGCAATATGTTGGAGTTGATCTGATTAAGACTGCTAATAAATTTACTGCAATACAAACAGCAGTTTAATAGAATAAAAATCTTTGCCCCGTCTTAGAGAAATGTTAACATTTTAATTACAGTATTACATGCTGTTGGAGTTTTCTCTAGCACCAGACAAAACAAGCAGCTTTTGGCTTATTTAAAAAAAGAAAAATGTTGGAAATGAGCTTTTAGTTTGGTTATAAAGCTCCATGCTTAGAGATTCAGGACAATGTTGGATGGCAGGATGTAAACCTGCTGTGACTCATTACCCTTTTCAGCAAAATGTAAACATAAGTTGAATAATCTTTTTGCTACACGTGTAAGGAATATAATGTGAATATTGTTTTTTTTTTATTATATTTTGTATCTTATAAACAACTTACTCTCCCAGAAAAAAAAAAATGTAGTTGGCACTGGGAAAAATCAGAGGACCTAAAACTTTTTCATACATTTCTAAAAAAAACATTGCTGACAGCTTCTTAATTTTTATCGGTAGTGTGGTCCATGCTAGTTCATTATCTCTACTTCCTTTGTATCACAGCCAGGCGTAATGTCAACATTTGACAAAATTAAGCTTTGCGGATGCTTGTTGACTTTCTCCAAATCAGTATGGAAATGCATCTCATTCATATTTTTTCTTTTCTTTTTTATTTTATTTTGGAACATTTTAAAAGTTAATTCAAAATCTGTGGACATTTGGATGAAAACATAACTAAAGTATTTCAGTTATGAATACCTATTCAGAAGTTACTGTGAAAATACAGGTGGGATTTGTCTTGGTCAGAGACATTTACACAGAGCAAGCAGCTGCTACTGGAATTAAATATTAAATACTTGACCTTTAAATATAGGATGGTTTCTCTAACTAGATCACAGAACTGCCATTTCACCTTTAGATGTTCACCAAATTCTGTTTCTCACTCTTCCTCTGCACAGCTTCAGTGAAACTATAATTTAATATTTGTGTTTGACTCAATTTTGTTTAAATTTCTTTGTAAACAAAAACAGGGTTACAGAAGCACAATGCTAATAAAAGGGGAATTAAACATAGAAAACATACAGGGACATCGTTTGTACTATATGTAATTGTATTTGTTTAATGATTACAAAGACTTATGGCTTTTTTTTCCCACTGTTCCAGGCCATATAAGTTTGTTTCTAAAAACAGAACAGCCATCTTTGTGCGCTGGTGTAAACATGCATGTGTGGCTTCATAATTTTTTGATGAGTTGCCGGTGTGTGTGTTATATGTACCTCTGGAGGTTTAGGTCTCTGCTGCTTGAAGGTTTTCCGTTTTTGTTTCCTTTGCTGTCAGTGATGGGTAACTTGACCCAGATTTTATTTTGTTTTTCCCCTTAGATTCTCTTAAATAGATGCACTGTTTCACCTACTGTGAGATTTACTGTTGTTTGCACATAACACCCTCTTAATGACAGGATATTGTTACTCTCTGACAGATGGTGTTTAACAGACCCCTAGATCAGGTTAGTATGAAACTATAGTGTCGATTCCTCTTGACTGAATAAAAAATGGAAAAATGTCTCGATAGATTTACTGTTTGTTATTGCTACAGAAACATCTTGCATATTTACATTGTTCCATCATAAATGCTTTTAATATACAGTATATATATATATATATATATATATATATATTTTTTTTTTTATCTCAGCACGTAATTGTCAGGTGTCACAGCTGCAAGTTAAGGAAAGTGGGAACTTGCAGAGTCACAGACAAAGAGAGAAAAAAACCTGTACAGTAAGTAAAAATGTAGAAAAAATATATATATTGTGCAGTTATCAAAATGGCATAGATCGACTAAGCAATTTGCAGCTGAGTGTGGTAATTTTAAGAATAAAATGTACAGTGTGCATAAAAAAAAGGAAAGTAAAAAAAGGAGGCAGGATCTGTGGTATCTCTCCTTTGTGCACTTCGGTTGCAGCCGTCTTTCACTGAAGCTTCATTTTTGGGATTTTAGTTGGACTGTGTCTAGTACCCTCTGCTCTGAATCAGTGGGGGTTATTCTAGGAAAGAGTTGGTCCTTCCTGATGATCTTTTCTTATATTGTATAAACAAAGTTTTATTTCATCCTGATTTTAAATATGAAAAGCAAATAAATGCAGTTAAGTCATCTTTTATCACCTCATAATCACTGACTAGCTGTTACTCTCTAGTCCAACCAGCTGTTTGAGGTGGAAAAGTGATCCTTCCTTTTCCAGGATGTAGAGCAAACTCCATGTCCACTGTCACTCCACCTCTACAATGGTTTTAAATCTTGGTTAAAAACTCACTTCTTCTCTTTAGGAGAACTTTGGCTTGTGAACTATGTGATTTTTGTTTACTGTGGATTTTAACTTATTGCTTTTCCAATTTTTGTATCATGTTCTATACCTTATTAAAATTCTTAATCATGTAAGTATGTTCAGCAGTTGGTATTAGTAATGTCTTTTTTATGTTTTGAACAGAACATGTAAGGGACAAAAACAAAGTAGAGAGAACAATAATCTTTGCTACAGTGCTTCATAATATTTTGTTAAAGGTAGATATTTTAGTCTATATCTTATGAAAATGGCTGAAAATTATTAAATGTGATCATTTTTGCACCACCACAACTGTTGGTGTGTTAAAATATCAAAAAGGCTTTACAAGTTGACATAAATCCTACTGGGTGAGACATATTGTTCCATTAGACTTGCAAATGAAGGGATTAAAAAAAGCATCCCATAATACATTAACACAGTCTGACAGCTTCAAGTTAGCCCTGTTTTATTTCAGATTTGTCAACTTGTTTTTGTTATTTTTTTTATGTAGTTACCTTCTTAGTTGAAAATGGCATCATTTATTTTGAGGCAGATCTTTAAACATTTTAAAACTGAATTTAGATGTTTCTGGTTGAAAGGACTTGCTTTATGTTTATTTAACTAATCACAATCTTTTTTTTTTGTCATAAGATGTGTAACAATAGTAAATAGAACTTTAAGTTTACATCATATCTGCTAAGTCTTTATTTAGGGTTCTGCTTTGGTTTTTGGCTTCGCAGCTTTGGTGATGGGACAATGCAGCACAGAATATTTGGTTTGAACATTACAATCTAAATATTTCATTAGAAGCAGATGTAGAAGAACCAGTGTCTCACTCCTTTTTGTCCTCTTTACATCTATTTTTATTCTTCAACTTTCATGCCCCTCATCCCTCCGCTTCCCTTGCTGCTTTTTATTATTGCTCTCAAGTCTGATCAACCCTTAAAACTAAGGCTCAGTGAGACCAGAGCTGTTTGTAATTATTCTGACAGAAAAGTAAATATGAGGATCAAAGTTAAGACTTGTTGAGATTATTTATTTAAACAATCGAGATTGCTTATACATGAAGATTTTTCATTTTGGATATTTTGCTTCTGTTAGGTTATTGATACATCATTTAAGAGCAAGAAAAAAATATATTTTTAAGTGTTTGTAATTTTTTTTAACACATAGCCTGAGAACAGATTCAGGCTATGTGTTAAAAATCCATCAATCAGTTAAACAATCTATGAAGTGTCTCTTTGAAGGGCATGTGTGCTGGGAAGAGCACAGCAATCATCTACACTGTAGTTGGAATGATTTTAGTTTTAAGAAAAGTGAAATGAATGCAATCATAAGCAAAACATTTGAGAATAGAAGGAGTTTAAAGTGCCTGAAACGGTAGCATTAACTAATAGATATACATTAATCAGTTACATTTACTTTGAAACAGTTCTCTTCTATTTAAACTAATTAAAAATCATTAAAGGTGACTATTGGGATCATTTATGATCATTTATACACATACCATAGTGGTATGTGTTGATTCATCAAAAAGTAGATTCATTACTACTTTTCGATGATCAGTTCAGAGTGATTGTCATACCAGGTTTGTGTCTGACTGACTTTAATCCTAGTATTTTAAATCTTAATTACAATGCATGATGCATGGCCAAGTCACTGCACTCCAATTCAGATTGGAAAAGCACATTTATGTATTGAGTGTACCGACACTCTGCTTCAGAAATTATGAATTAATTGCAGTGTTGCGTTAATAATCCTTCTGGGATGGTCTTGGGAAATCTCATGCAGATACTGACTCTTCAGTGACCGCTAATTCACAAATCCTAGTGTCGCCCAGTTGCAGGACCTTCCAGTGTTTCTTCATCAGATTCTGTGTAGTGGACTAGGACATCAGTGTAATTTTAGCTCTATTGATCGTAGGTAATAAATAGCTTGAGAGCGATGTGCTGCTGGTAAAAGCTGAGATTGGAAACCTCGTGGGGAAAGCTAAAGAAGGCACTGTTCCCGGTCACAGACCTGCAACAGAGCAAGAGATGCCAAATTCACAGGTACACTGAGACACCATGGAGTGGAGGGAACTTAATGTGAGTTGAGGAATGCTCAGTCATATTAAATTTTTTTTTTTTTACTAATCATTGTTTTTTGCCTTTAGAAAGAAAAAAAGAGATATTCCGTAAATCAAACTGTTTTTTTATGTGATCAGTCTAGAACAGTTCAATCCAGGTTGACTTTTGTAAGCACATCAGTGTTGATGAACTTCATCTATGGTGTCTTTAATGCAAAAATGATCAGTCAAATAACAGATCACAAATGTGTTTTTATTAATTCTCTGCTTAATCTAGACAAATCCAACTTGGGTTTAAGTCAATGTAAGTATTTTAGATTATAAAGCATGTTATAAAATCCTGTGTTCAATGGCAATTTGACCAAATATCAACTTGTATATATGATGCAGATTTTCTCTACATATATTGTAAATATTGCAACAAGATTATCAGTAACAGTGAACACCTTATATTGTAGAGGCTAATCTTAGAAAAGGCGGATTACTTTACCAAGAAGTGTTTATATTAGACGCTGCTTCTAAATTATCAATTAGATAGAAGCATATTAAATTTTGTTTACAAGTGTTCTCTTTTAAGTAAAACAAAAACATTCACTGTGACCATTTACAACATACCACCTGAACATTTATTTGTGTTTGGGAAGCATTTTATTTAGGACAGTTGCTGCCCGCGGACGATGACATAATCAGTAGGTTGACATAGTTTGGTCTTTCTGTGTGCAGGTCGGTACGTGGTCGGTGGAGGAGCTGCGGGTGAGGCTCGCCTCCCTGGATCCTCAAATGGAGCAGGAGATAGAGGAGATCCGCCAGCGTTACCAGGCCAAGCGGCAGCCCATCCTGGACGCCATCGCGGCCAAAAAGCGACTTCAGCAGAACTTCTGAGAAGGATCTGCAGAGCTTGTCACAGGACGAACAAAACAGGATAGTTTTTTTTTTTTTTTTTTTTTTTTTGACTGCTGTTTTAACAAATGTCTCCTCCTGATGGCTGGACATGCTTTAATGCAGCTGGATGTGACATCTGGGAGGCTATGGATCAGGTGGATCTGGAACTTGATGTCAAACAAACCTCCAGCGACAAAATGATGGTTTGATTTCAAAGTATATGCACTCTTACAGCTCATTTAGTTAAAAAAGAGGCAGTTGAAGAAAGTGAGTTTTATTTCAACACCTGATCTGGAGGTTTTATTCATCTTATTTTAAGCTTGCACGCTTTTGTCTGAGGTGACACTGACTTTTCTCAGTCCATCCCTTTAAGTTTTTGTTTTGTTTTGTTTTTTTTGTCAGTGGGTACTTATAATGAGGGTTTGCTCTCAGCGCTGGAAAAACATTGTTGCTGCTAAGTGTTTTAGTGTTTCTACCCTCAGACTGTGAAAACCAAGAAACAGATCAAATAACTTAATTTCAGCAAGAAAAAAAAAACTAGAGAACAGAATAGAGTTTAAAATTTTCATCCATCATATGACAGGCCTCCCTTTGAATGCAGCTTGACCAGTTTACATCTTAAAGATTAATTTGGATTCAAACCAGTTTGAGGCCTTCCCAGCCAGCTGTAGCAAAATTAATGCTGAGAATTAAAACTTACAGGCCATGTTTATTTTTTATGCCTCAGCATAGTTTACTTAGTCACATAGTTAATGAAACCTCAGTTTCTTTAATTAGGTTCGTTTGTAATTTTTACTCTCAACTTTGAATGTAAAACTGGGTTTTTGTATAATACATAGGAAAACCTGAAACCCTTTCATTGTGTGCCTCATTACATGACTGTTTTTTCCACTAATCTGTTGCTTAAAAGAGAAAAATTGGAAAAAGTTTAGACAGGAGGCAGTGAGATTTTAAGAAATTTTTTTTGCTGTGTTTTTTTACAATATGATTCATGCCTTGATAATGTTGGTTATGTTGCCTTCTCCCAAAAGTTTTTTTTTTTTTTACTCTGCAGATTCATTATTTTTGAACTTATAGGATTCTCGCACAAATGTCTCTAGCTTTATGTTTTGACCGGAATTAAAGCTGCACAATTTTATGAAGACATGCAACACCTACGATGATGTCTGTTAGTATTAGCCCACTTTTTTCTTCTTTGCTATCACAGCAATGTCTGCATCCCTCTGTGATTTTCCTCACTTCAAATTTATGTTCTGGATTTTCAACTTTGTATCTGAACCGTTTGTGTTTGTCCGCTGTTGCCTTAGTAGACATTCCTTCTTTCAAGAGTGATCTGAGGATCAGTTAAGACAAGACAAACACAAACTATTTTAAGAGTTATCTGAGTATTTAAAAGCACAGAGATGGGAAATTTCCAATGTTTACACTGCCTTTGGGCAATTTTAACTCAACAATTTTAGTTTAAATTGAATCGTCGTACAGTGATGTCCTTGAAAGATTTACTTACACATATTTCAATGATGTGAAAGGATTTTCACATCATTTTGCATCACATTGAAATGTTAAATTAGCAGAAATGAAAACAGTTTTGTTTTCACGTCTTTGGTCTTCATTAGTGGCTCCAAGGGAAGATAAACTTCATTAAGTGACGAGTCACAAAACTTTGATTGTTTGCAAAAAAAAATGTTTTAAGGGAGTTTAATGTAATAATTTTGCCTTTTTTAACCACCAGTGCCCTTTTAATGTTTTTTGTTTTGTTTTTTTTCCTGTGGTTATAATTCCAAACTAATCCTTAAAACAACCCCAACTAGATAACTATATAGAACAGATTTAACACAACCTCTTTTTTTTTCTTCAATTTAACTTTTAAGCAGCTGCCAAAGGGCCTCAGTCCAGATCTGATCCAGCTTTACTTGTAACATTCCTAAGATTCGCCAGCATGTCATACATATCTGCTTCTCATCCAGCACAGAAGAGAAATAATTAAGTAAAGGGACCGAGTATATTTTTGTTACAAAGGTTTAGCGTTGACACACTCAGAAAGGAAGAGAACCTTTAGCAACTGTGTCAGAGTAAAACGAGCTTCTCAGGTCGTGGAACTCCTCAGGGGTGAAAAAATGATGACGATGAGAAACTACTACTGTAGCTGTTCAGAAATGCTTCGCATGACATCTGTAGGTACTGTATGAGAAACGTGGCTGTGTGCGGTGCTGCTGTTTTAGACAGCAGAGGTGCTCGGGTGTTTGATGATGGAGGGAATCCCTTCAACTATACGCTGTAATTAGCTAAGCTTGTTCTGTGGATGCCAGGACTTTTAAGTTACATCTGTGACTCATTTTCTGTTTTTGTTACAAGCTAAATGGATTCTTATGTTAATCAGTGGTATTACTCTGAATGCACTGTTTTTTTATTCTTTTTGTGACCAGTCCTCACTTTTTTGTTAGCAACAGCACAGAAAAAGGGCAAATCCTGAATATTAATGTAACCTTAATATTATTGACTTAGTTGGAGAATGGCGAGTACTGCTGAGCAAAGTCAAAATCACTGGAGAACAGACAGAAGACAAAGGTTGCTGTAAAATCTGTTGCAAATTTTTCTTGTCTTCTTGTTTGAAAAGCAGCAATTTAACTTTCACAACAGCAAAGAGGTCTGCTTTATCTCACCAGGAACTGCAGCTCCACAACCATAAAGAAAACTTTCTGCAAAAGTTTTCAGTAGCAGTAAACTTTTGATCTGTGGAAAGAGAAAATTAATTTTATTAAAGCAGATTATGGGTTGTTTAATTTGTTATTTAAATTATTTACATTTACAATTGGAATTAATTACTGTAATTTGCAATGTGATCTTTCTGATGTTATGTTACTGCTATTCTGCTGGAATTGTTTCTTTTTTCAATTTTGTATGTCTTTTTATGAACATGCAGTGTTTTTAGAAACAGTTTAAACCTCATAACTAAACATCAGGAAAAAAGGCTAAATTGTGAATAGATGTAGGATTTATTAGAAAGTGTGATGCCTCTGAAAGCAGTGGCTCAGTCATTTAAAATCTGAGATTTTTGGTTTAATAAATTAGGAGTTTAGAAGTTATTTCCTTTTCGGCCTCTAAGTACAAAACAGCTTGTCTGCATGTGAGTTTTTCTCATCACTCTGAGGTGTAAATGCCTTAAAGTACAGCATGCAGTACAAGTCAAGCATATGTTGCTATCAGTGGTATTTGGTTTGTGTATTTTGTTTGCTTCAATAAAAAAAAGAAATGTTGTGAAATAATTGTCTTGTAAAATTACCTGTGGTTGAATTTTAGAAGTGTGAATAAACATTGAAGACTTTGTATATATTACCCAGCACAGATATTAATCCAAATTTATTTGAGATTAATATCAATTATGTCAACATATTCTCTTCAAAGATAATATAATACAAATTATATTAACCTGAACCTTCACTGTTTTTTTTAGGTTTTTGGATTTCCCAAATTTTTAACCGTTTATGTGCGGGTTTTAACAATTGGTCACTTTTTTCCATCCTATCAGTGCATATTGGAATGTTTTTATGCTTCAACTTGAGAGAAAAAGATGTAAAAAAAAAAAGGCCCTTTTTGAGCTCTGATGTTTTAGATACTCCTATGGTTCCAAACACTTGAAACAAATAAATAACTTATGAGGCTTCTGCACCAGCTCTGAAGAATTGGATAATCCAAACGGCCTATGAAATAAAGGCTGGAAGCATATAAAATATTTGTCTTTGCATGAGCAGGTGTTTTCCTGTCTCTCTTGGTTCATTTTCTCCTCTCACTTTAGCTCAACTTTGAGCAGCGGCAGATCAACTAGGTTCCATGTTCCCTTGACTTTCTAAAAGCCTTTTCTTGTCCCAGCAGTACCTTTGAGACTCTTTCCTGCTTTGTTTTCTCATCATGTTGAGTTACATTTGGCAAAATAGTTGAAGTTAATATTTAATCATCCATCAACAAATCTCATCTCACTCCCTATTGCAGTTCGGCGAGCTCACTGCTTCTCTAATCCCTAATTAGATAGATGTGTGTACTTAGAGGATGAACACTTGTGTCCAAGTGAGTCTTGCTTGTAAGACCAATTTGTGATGTTCTGACATTTACAGGGGAACAATTTCTCTTTCTGATTCTTTTTACATTTGGGTTATACTTCAGTGAAGGGTGTCTTCATGCAACATTGAGAAGATTTAGCTGTCTGATCAGAATGCCTGACAGTATCTTCTGGGAGAACATTCATTACAGATATAGAAGAACAGAGACTCAAGGAGATGCCATTACATTACTCTTGTGTTCAAATACTCTTATGAACTAAGCTTGCTGCAATATGTAATTAATCATTTCATTGCACAACAAATAAAACTGAACTTAATTCTCCGCTCTGATTAACATTTTTGAAGGGCAATTTTAAAAAATGTGTACACACAACTGCACAGTTTCAATTGTGTGTGGTTTTTAATTAAGTCTTACTGATTTTTGATTGCCATGTCTTATTTTGGATATTTAAAATGCCTTCTAATGTTAAGTAATCTTTACAAAATTAAAGTTTATTGGTCTTTGAGAGGTTGAAATTGCATTACTACTTGAAAATAGTTTTTAAACATAATTTCATCACAATTGGGACAATTTAACATCCAGCACATTTATTGCGACAGGCATCCATATGAAATGTTTTTACCATTTCGGAATGATGCAGCCACACTTCTCCTTTCTGCATGCAGATATTCCAGCAGAGATTTTCCTTCTGAAGGCAAAGGATAAAAACCTGCTGGAAGTTGTGCCACACTTAATCATCCCTGAAGTGAAACATAATCTCTGCAGAAAAACAGCTATAATTTAATTTCTGCTTTTCAGACTCACTCAGGTTTCATCTTGTAGTCTTTCAAACAAGCATTTGTCTTTAGAATGGATCTTGGAAAGTGAATTTTATGTGGCAAAAGGGTTTACATGACCCAGGAACAGCAATCACCTGCTGCGGAGTATCGCTTTAAAGCTTTTTGATTTCTAAATTGGCCACTTATGGCAGAGGCCCAAACAACAAATCTTAGCATTAAACCCAAAAAGTTCATAAGCTGTTCACGTTTTTCAGGATTTATGCCACTTGAGAAGATGGTGAACTTGCTTAGGCCAGAGGTCTGAGGTTGTCACTGTTATTAAAGATAATATGACCCTCCTGGTGTAGTCAGGCCTACATATGGTGAAATAAATCCAAATCATGCTTATTATAAACATAAAAGGGACATTTTCAGTAGAAAACTGGGCTGAGTAATGTCTGGATGATTCTATTTTCAAATGGAGGCAAACTCAGAGGAAGAGTTGTAGTCCTTTTCATTCATTCCTGTTAAGCCCTGAACAAGACTGTGTCCTCCTCACCTACTCAAGTTAAATAAATCAGCAGAAAAGGAGCAAATCATGAAAACTTTATTAAAATGAAGATGACAACCTTCTTCCAGGCTTATCGGTGAGCAGCTGCCATCGGGTAAAAGGGAGTGTTGGCTTAGGAAGAGAGACCACATTCAGGAGTAGAGCATTACCACTCCATAACCCTATTGCTCTGCTACAGGGATTTTCTGCAGAGGTGAAAATAGAGTTGCTGTGTATAATGCAAGAGGTAGTTTAATAAAAACATGCCGCAAACTCTTCATAATGACCTCCTAAAATTACATAGGGGAAATATATTAATTACACAGCACTGAATACACAGAAGTATGGCATTAGAAATGTAAAACTGTACCCCATAAATTAAAATAAAAATGCAACAATAACATTGTTCAACAATATTTGTTTTTAACATGCAAATATTACTTGAAGAATATGTTATCAGTGCTGATTTCGGCTGATCTATAACCTTCACAAGTTGTTTTAGTGGTGTCTGTGCAGCACTGCCAGTCAATTTAGGGTGTCCTGCAGGTGGATAAAGTACCTGGTAAGAGTCAAATCCTTTTAATGCGGAGTTTTCACACCAAGAGATTGTTTTTACACAAGAGAAAAAAAGATTGCATTTGATGGTTTGTCTGTCCATTTTGTCTTAAATTGTGTCACAATTGTAAGAAAAGTCTATTATGTGCCCATAAGAAACATTGAGTGTGTGCCAATGCCAAACCCCTTTTCCACATCAGTGTTACCAAGAGTTTGTGGTGAGGCAAAACCACTGTATGGGTCCATGGGTTTTGTTTGAGAAGGATATTCTGTAAGGTAATTTTTTTTAGCTTTAAATTATGTAATAATGTAGAAGGACTAACATTGTCACTTCAATTTTTTTATGCAACATGTTTGAAAAATTATTTAGTCTCAAGTGGTACAAAATAAGAGTTGGTAGCACAAACAATTTGCTATTTTTTTCTTTTTTATGGAAACAACCCAGACTCTCAGCTCTACTACTCAAAGAAATGTGTTTTTATTACAAATGTGACACCATTTAAATTGAATAAACAACTTTCACCGCAGTGAAAGATTTATAGTCTAGAAGGATTGCAACAGCAAAAAAAAAATAGTCAAAGAACTGTGCTTGCTTTTTGTGAAAAGCTTGTCGTTGAAAATGTTGAATCTTCACACATTCAGTATTTTTTATTTTTCTTAATGTATCTTTGTTTGGATTTTCTGCTCTGTAATTTCTCTCGCAGGAAAGGTTCGCTGGTCTAACTTTAGCAGATTTAACGACAAGTAGCAGTAGCTTTGGAGCCAAGAGCAAAAAAGATTAATATGATATTTTTATTTACATTACAGGTCAGCATGCTTTTTCTCATACATTCAATTCTGTGTAGGCATTGATATTGATATTGTGTGCCATTTTCCTTTGTTTGTTTGTTTGTCTCGGGGTTTTGTTTTTTTTTTTTCAATTTTCCACAAGCAGACCTACAAATCCAATGAACAAAAAAATCAGTCCTGAAACAGACGACATGCACATTCAGTGGCAGCAAAGTACAATAATTTATGGAAGACCCAAAAAGCTTGTGTGATCCCCTCTTACAGCCTGTCTCCATCACCTTATTGATCCTGAAGCATCAATCTAAGCAAAGCAGGGTCAGTTAATGTTCCCTAGGTGTATCAAGTCCATTATGTTTGAGTTGACAAAGTTTCAGACCTTACAGCTGATACAGCTCCTTCTTTCTCATTGTTGATGGGTAAGACGGATGCTCCACATAGCTGTAGTTTATCACTCCTCCTTCATCCTCAAAATCAATGTCATCTTCCTCAATGTCATCAATATCATCATCGTCCAGGCGGCGACTGTCCCTGTCCGATTCCTCATCCTCTTCCAGCTCATTCTCGCAGCTCACTTTGATCTCCTTGCGATTGTTGTTGTTTCTCACCGACGCCTCCAAAGCTTTCTGCCGGCGGTAAAAATGGGAGAACTTGTTGAAGATGATAGTGATGGGCAGAGCCACCACCAGAGTGCCACCCAGGATGCATCCACTCGCTGCTAGCTTTCCGGCGACTGTCACAGGCACTACGTCTCCGTAACCCACCGTGGTCATGCTGACAGTTCCCCACCACCAGCAGGCCGGGATTGTGTCCAAGCCTACATCCTGAAAGAAAGTACAAGGTAGAGAGGATGATGTTCTAAACATCATCCTCCGTTTGAAGAGGATGATGTATATTCATCATCCTCTGTTTGAAGAGGATGATGTTTTAGGCAGTTGCATGCCTAAAATAAATTATCCAACTCTTTCAAATAATGTTAGCTCAAGGTCAGTTCTTCTCACTGTGTCACTCTGCCTGCTAACATCTGTACCTCGAAAAGATGTTTTGATATACAGTAAATCATTCCTTTGTAGCTCTGGTAATATTTTATGGATGTTGGCCTCCAGGAAGCCCAGGTCACTCTGGACTGAATTTATATGAATTGGATTTTATGAAATTTGACTGGTTTGATTGAATATGGACTAAGCTTACGCACCTAAAATGGAACAGATTCATTTGTAAAGTTCATTCCAATGATACAAGTGAGCAACTATAGCTATGTTAACTAAATAGAACTCAATGTAGATGTTAGAACTTTGTTCTCAGTTTCAGCTTTGTATGATTCTGAACAAATCTTAACGAAGAGCAAATATCAGAGGTTATAGCATTGCAGACTCTGACAAAGGTGATTGCCTTTGGAGACGCTCATTAACCCCCATGATCCAAGCACTACATTCTGTATCAACGAGGAGGATAAGGAAAATAAATTGTCTTGCTATCAAAGCAAAAACAAACTGTCGATGTAAGGGTTTAAACAACAAATTAGTTTTCTTATAAACTAAATTAAATACAGTATATTCACAGAACAGCTACATAGGGATTCTAGACTACTAAGCATCACTTAAACTTTACCTCTTCACATTCAGCGGTGTAAGCAATCCCAGAAAAGACGGACACGCCGACACCCAGGTATAGTAGCAGTATTCCCACTTCACGGTAACTGTGCTGCAGATATAACACACAGAATCTAGAAATTACCCTCAGCAGAATAATTAGAAAAGATACTTCAGCAGAGGTTTATCTGTTGGTTTTCCTGTTTCTATGTGTGTAACACTACCTCAACAAAGTTTGATTGATAAAGGTTTTATATGTTTTATAAAACCACACTCAAGATTTGCAGACATTAACAAAAATATCAAGAACTAAGACACTGGAGCTGAGTAATGTTTTAGTTATACAGGACATAATGCTGTTTCATCAGACATAGTACATAAATAAAGCAGAAAGACGTTTTACATGTTGTGCCTCATGGAAGTATGATGAGAGTGACATTTAAATGAGAGGATATCTGCACTGACATTTTATTAGAGCTGTCATGTAATCCATTCTATCTCCTGGGAAAACACAGAAGAACATCCTCTGTCAATTTGGTAAACTAAAAATAAAATACAGCCTGCTAACATCCCACACCGCTAATGCCACACCGCTTGCTGCTAAATATAGCTGATGGATTTTCTTATTTTTCCTGTGAGTGAGAGCTGAAGAATACTTTAAAGTTACAAGGCTAAAGCTGGGCTAGATTGTCTTTTTATTGTTCCTGTGATGATGGCTTGAGAAAATAAAATCTATTGAAGTTCATTTAAAGTCCCAACAATAACTGTTTATGCTGGTTATAAAGCTGAACATCTGATAAAGTTTTACTTTCTTTAAATTAAACCAGAATAAATCAAAATTGATTACGAAACATTAGGAAAATGTTATCTCAGAGCATTTAATATTGATCTTTCCTGCAGTGATGAGCCTCTCTTCCTGATGCAGATGGAGAAATCATGACTGTAATGTGAGCTACTGAAAACATCTTTAGAGAAAGCATCTATCTATACAGTAAGTTTCCTTGTGTTACTGAGTAGTTTTCTTTAAGGTTATATAGAAGAGTGACAGGAGGCATAACAACACTGATTTACAGAGATGCAAATGTTTTCATTAGGAGTCAATGGTTTGCACAGATAATTTCCAATTAGGTTGATAAATATGGAGAAAGTGACTTTAAATTGTGGTATAGTATAAGAAATATTTTAATTTCAGAAAGGTTCAAATTAAACCGGACGATTTCTTGCATAATTTTACATACAAATCATCCACTGCTCTAGCCACTAATTGGGGTGAGAAAAGAGCAGCAGACTTTCTGGGGTCAGATGAATCCATCCAATCTGTGAATGATTAAACCTGTGTACACAGGGAAGCCTGTGCAGCAGCACTAGCCTTGTTTGACTTGCAGAACTGCATGCATGTGAGGTTCTCTCATCTCAGTCAGTAATTACTGCTGCCAGTTTTAACTATGAATGGATGGACAACTGCCTGAATGACACTGAAAGCAACTACAAAGTGCAAAGGCAGCCAACTTATTTGACTCCAGTTTCTTACAATCTGATCAAGAAAAAAAAAAACATTTTGAGTGTGTCAGCTTGTGAGCTCAAGGCTTTTCATTAAAACACAAATAAATTGGCTCATAATGCTCGACTGAAACCTTTGGCCCAGTACCACAAAAGACTAAAATTGAGCTTGTTAATGTCATTAAAATCCTGTTAAGGGTATTAAAAGGAAACGGGAAAATACAAAGTTTCTCCCCAGAATGTTTATATACTCTTGTTTCTGATAAAAAATGAAAATAGAAATAAAAACATTTATTGTGTTTACATTTTAACACACTGAAATCTATATAACTATTTAAACAAAATGAACTATTCCAGTTGTTCATGCAAAAGGAGCTTTGACAAGTTGTTCAGCCCTATTCGTGGACATACATCTCACTAGGCTGTTGCTATGTAAAACTTCTGTTTTCTATTGGTCTTATGTAAAGTTTGAATTGAAATGGAAACATAATTTCAGGTTATTAGAAGTTATGATACAAAATGAACAGGAACAGATGGTTGAAACATATAAAATCTGTATTTTAGTATTACAGTAACAATGGAGCAAGCAACATCCATCTTGATTTTCAAGCCTAATTCAACTAACTAAAAAACAACTTTTCAATGTTACTTTAATCTACTGACCTCATTAGATATCAGACTTCTTTAAGAGCCAAATAGATGTTGTCAGATGCATCTGCAAAAAGCTCACCCGAAGTGTTGCTCCCAGAGAGCGCAGACCTGTGGAGTGTCGGGCCAACTTCAAAACTCTAAAGATCCTCATTAACCTGAACACCTGGGAGAAATAAAAGCCTTGAGTCTCATAGAAAGAAATGTTTCTGTGACTTAAGTCACACAGTCATGCAAAGATGAACGACAGTGAGGTCATATTACAAGTTCCAGTATCCTACAGTTTTAACTATTTTTAAGATGTTTCTTTCAATGACTTAAAGGGACATTTAGAGTCAACTGTGGAGGCTGGTGTCATGTACTACACAGTTCAGTTCCTTGTTACAGGTAAAAAAGCATGTTGGTTTTTGGACAGGTTGAAATGAACAAAAATCTAAAAGCAATGATGCAGTTTGAATTAGAAGAGCTGTGATCACCTCCCCTTCCTTTTTGAAAGCAATCTCTCTGTCACCTTGGTGATCCAGAAGGAAGAAATATTTTTTACAGATAGAAACATGCCACCTTATTTTTCTTTACAGGTCTAAAAATGTTAAGCTCAAAATAGAATGTTTTCCTAACATTAGTCACCCAATTTGTTTGCACAGAAATCAAATCCAACACAAAACTAACTTTTTTCAGAACTGTAATTTGAGAGTGAGAATGGGTGTACACCAGTAAACCTGTATTAGTCGCCCCAGGTCTCCCAGTTCAGACTCGGATCCCACAGTCAAGTCAAAGACCAGGGTGATGTAGATGGGAACCACTGACACCAGGTCGATAATGTTGAGTGGGTGATGGAAGAACTTCTTCCTGTTTGGAGCGAGCAGCAGCCGCGTCACAACCTGAGGTCAGAAACAGACTGTAGCTTTCAGTTTCTACCAGCACACATCACCTGCTTCACAAGCCATTTTGTTTGAGTGTCCTCACCTCAAAGGTGAACCAGCAGGTACAGAACACCTCAAGAGCCTGGGTAGTTTTGTCTTCGATCAGCTTTCCATCTGAGTCAAAAGTCTGTTAAAAGCCATTGCCATTTGTTAAAGCATATTATTTAATTTTCTTTTTTATTCACCGTCCTACCTAATAAACAGCATTTGATCATAAATCATACCAAAAAGTTGATGCTTTTCTGTTTTCTTTTCATTCTTGCAAAATAAAATCTTTCATTTCTATCTTAGCAATCATTTGCATTGGTAAACATTGGCTTGAGACATTTACCAAAGCAATATATGTTCCTTTCTTGGTCGTTGAACTAAGATTTCTGTAGTGGGACTTATTGATTGCTGCTTTCAGTTTATTGGAAATACTGATAATTACACTTTTGTGAAGTCATTGGGAATTTTCAGTTTTAGCTTTGCAAAACACTACCTGCTCTTTATCAACCACACACTCACTCCTACCTTTTACTGAAAATGAGATCACAGTGTGTCTGAAGTCCTAAAACTCAGAGGGCCTGAATAACATCAAAATATGTGTTTATAATATGTTATCCTGTGCTTTTCCCCCAGGAACAAAATTAACATGAAGCCTTAATCTGCCCTGTCCTCTACATGTGTTTACACTTCAGAACTACCAAATAGGATTGCAAAATAAAATGTTAGAACTTGTCAGTGCATTAAGCATCAATAATACCTGAGATAGTTGGCAAATATAATATTTAAGCATGTAGATTTATCAGCGTCAAGAAACAGAAAGTAGGTGAAGAATGAATTTCGTATTGGATTAAATCAGATACAACTTCATTTAAGTTTCAGAATTTTGAGTTACCCGCATAATTGTTTGAGTTATGAGTCAACAGATATGATTCTGTAAGTGCCGTTTTATCATAGGTAGAGGCTATAATCTTTGAAGCTCTTCTGTAACAACCTGATACTCTGGGATGCTGTTAATGCACATAGTGGCAATGGATGTGAGCACCACTCCGATGGAGAGCAGACTGAAGAGCTTGCTCGGGATGGAGTATCCCGGGTTCTCCAGTGTAAGCCACAAACATTTCTTGATGTTCCCGTAGCGAACTTCCTGGAAATGCTGCATGTCTCTATGAGGAGACAGGATGACAGTAACGTAAAGGTTAGCAGCAAAACGAGAGTTTCAGAGCCAGATTGAAAATTTACATATACTGCAAATGTCTGACTTGTTTAAATCAGAAATCTCGTCCACAGATGTGTCGACACTGCTGACATCACTCTCATCATCCCAGCTGCGGTGTCGACCTCTCTCCAGCTTGCGGTCATGGTAACGATAACTACAGCAGGTGTCCAGGAAGAACTCATTGATGCCCCAATACTCTATCTCTTGACTTTGTGGGGGAAAAACACTCCAAATCAATGCCATATCTCAAATATTTGATATAGTAGGTGAAAACCTCAAAAAACTTGGTGAAAAATTCCTTTAAAAATTTGTAATTTACATTAGTTCATTTGTAAAGGACAGGGATTTGTAACTTTTCTTGACTTCTAATCTGATGTCTTTAAAGAAGAAAAGGCACTCAGTTACACATTAAACACATTAAGAGAGTCTTAACAGAAGACCAGCCACTATATTTGCTTGCAGTGCAACAAAATAAACCACAAATCCTGTGCATGTGCAAGAAGATCTCAATTACTGTAGCTAAGATTGCTTATGCAGCACCTCTCTACTTGGCACCTCATTAAAACAGGTAAAACGTGGAGCAATTTGCAGGCAAATTAAATTAGCATGGTTTTATTTTTGTGTGACATTAAGGATGATGTCACAGTGAAATCAAACATACCTGAAGGAGAACACACAGAGTTCCTCCATCACATGAAGTTTACCAGTCTGATAAAAGTGGAGGACATAAGGAAACAGACCTGGATTTCTATCAAAGTAAAACTCTTTCTCCTGTACATCATAGTCATCACACACCTAGAGGAGCGAAGCGAATAAAATGAAGGTTAAGTTCTGTGTCTAATTATTTTGAACTTTCATTTGTTAAAGAATTGGATCCACCTGCAGTATGTCTTCCTCTGAATCGCACGCCAGTAATTTTCCCAACCTGGTGTCTGGGAATTTCTTGAGAGTGCTGGAACAGAGGCTCCTCTTCAGCCCGCCGACATTCACATGAACGAGACCCTCTTCAGAGTCCTGATGGATCCAGCTGGGCAAAGACTCCTTCACCATGGTGAAATCTACTGAAGCAAAACAGAGATTAAAATTAAACAGTAATGGTGCCAACAAATTAAAATTACAATAAAGAGATGTTTGTTAAATATCACTTTCAATTCAGATGTCTGTTTGCTATATTGTATTCACAGAGCAGGTTTGGTGAGTAGGTGTGAAGTGGGGTGCAGCATAATGCAAGCTTCTCTCGTAATAAATTCGTATCAATGCAGGTTTCTTCCAAGTTTGAGGGTTTATGTTTTGAAAAGGCCAAAGCAAAATAAAGTAGGTTCCTCTTTGCAGCCATATTGCATAACCATCTTATGAAAAATGGGTGGAAATTTCTGACCTAACTTCTGGTTTCACATTTAGGCTAACTGTAAAGTACATAAGCTAGTTTAAACCAAAACTCTATAAAATGTTCAAAACTCAATTTTTTTTTACATTTAAAAAGTTTGCCCATTTTTGACTTGTACAAGGTCTGCTAAATGTACTGAAGAAATGCATTAACATTTCTACTGTGTTTTTTGGAGGAAAAAAAAGCTCAGAAAGACCTGATCCATTGATAACTTAAAAAATCAACACTAGTTAAAGAAAGTTTGAAAGTTATCAAATAAAACTGCCTTGGCTTGTAATTTTCATCAAAATGTAGCAAAGCATGGTGTGGGAAGTAAGGGAGTAATAACTGGAAAGATTATTAGCTGTGACTGAAATAGAAATGAACACTTTGCTATTGCTATACGGTCCAATCATGAGTCCCATTGCTCTACCTGCACTCATTTCAGAGAGAAAACATCTGAAAACAAGCAGAGAACCGCTGCGATGGCAGTCTCCTGCTGCCTTTCTGGACACAGCAGCTCATTGTGATGATGAGACATTTGTGTGTCTTTCTTCTGGCTTTAAAAAATAATGAGCCAGCCATAAGATTTTTTTTTGTTGTTGTAATCTTTTCTTCTTCTCATACTGGCAATTTAATGATCTTTTTTATGAGTTTCCACTGCAAGTGATAAAGAGCTAGAAACTTTAAAGAGTTGTCTTTTTTCATGTAGTTTTTCTGTCTTGGTTTCAAAATCACAGTAGGAAAGAAGAATAAAACAAACAAGCATGGGTGGACTTTCAGAGAAAAAACTCAGTGGAGGAAATTATTTACCTCTGAAACCTCACAGTAAGTTTGAATAATGATTTTTTTTTTCCTGCTGTTTGATAATAAACTTTGAAGTTTGCATTCACATTTATAAGAATGCCCTAAAGAAGCCAAGGAGAATATTTTGAGATATATTACTTTCTAAGAGTAAAGGAAGATCAAAAATTGAAACGCTCACCACAAAGGTTTTCAAATATAAACATAAATAAAACCATTTGGATTTTAATTCAAACATTACCAGGTGACTACATCAAACACAACAAATTGAAAAGGAACAGTCGCACACATAACATATGTAATATTTATGTTGAGAAACCTTTATATTTGTATCAGTATACTGATATAATTTTTTCACTCAGATGCAGTTACCATGGAGCTGCTTTTAATACACAAACCACATTTCTCCGAGAAGAGTATCATGAATCTACTTACTGTTATCAACAATTTTCCAAACAAAAAGTTTTAATTATTTTTGACTGCTTTTTAAACTGTTTTTATTAAATCGTACCACTTATTTTTACAAACGGACTCAAGTTTAGTCAGGTTTGAATCCCTTCCTGGGGTTCTCCTGCATGAAGTTAGCATGTTCTCGCCATGCAGGCATGGGTTCTGTCTCCAGCTTCCACCCACAGACTAAAAGAATAATGTTTTTTCAATTGCTCTCCTTATATTGCCATATAGGTATGAGTTGTTGTGTGTATGGTTGTTTGTCCAACATGTCTCTATGTTGCCCTGTTATGGAGATAAACACCAGCCACTTCCCCATGACCTAGCAAGAATAAGCAGATAGACAATGGATGAATGGCTGAATCTTTGTATGGCAGTAGAAAAATCAATAGGCTATGATAGGATTTTATTGTAAACAAAACTCTGTAACTTTCTCTAAGTGATAAGGTCGCAAGAAAATTTTACGAAACAGTAGATGCATCAATAACTCCTCCACAGGCTAATTTACTGCATCCCAGTATGAACACCCACACGGTGAATACACTCTGACAGTGAAAACTACACAGTGAGATCTCCCACCAGATGAATTAATTACAACGTTCATATCAAACTTTAAAGCTGTGCAAAGGATTGTGACATTTTCACTCACTCGCAGATGTTCCTCCTCCCATTATTGCCGAAAATACTTCTCACAATGCAAAGTAAAAACTCTGTCAGAAAAAAAAGTAATTCAATCCAGTTCGATCAACATTGCTTAGCAACAAGTAAAGTTTCAGAGTCTCTGGATCTCTGTTTCAGTAGCTGGCTTTCTTACAAACATCTAAGACTTCACAAAATAAATACTTTGAAGATAGTGTGAAGCTAAGTGAGCAATACTCTTACCTGAAATTTCTTAACTGTAAACTTTTTATTATCAAAATCAAATATGTATTGCATTATTTTGCACATTTATTCTATTACTTCTGAGTGATGTCTGATCAGCAGCTCCGAACGCCAGCACTGACAGGAGCTTTTCAGAGTCCACACAGAGGGCTCATAGCTTCAGGTAAAGTGCAGCTAAGATGTGATCCCGTAATGCTATAAAGTTTCTAATTGGTGAATTCGGAAAACGGCCTGAGGACTCCAGTGTAAGCGTAATGTGAGCGTAATGGTATTTTAGCCACAGTGATCTGACTTAATTCGTTCCTGAATCTTTCTCTTTCTTCCTGCTGGTATTTAATCAGATCTTCCTGAGTTATATGGTCACATGATCTGGCATCAGCTAACCATACTGACATCAGCATGTTGGTGTAAAAATCATGTGTGGGCGGTGTGTTTGTTTGAGGGACACGTAATTAGTTTTTAAAATGATAGATGTGAGCAGTGGCTGAAAAATGTAAAACTTGCTTAATTTTTGGTTCTTCCTTATTGGAAAGTATTCATCTTTATTTATTTTTTTCTTATTCTCCACTTGTTTCAGTTCTGCATATTTTTGTTAATTAGCATTTTTAAGCCTATTTTTTTAATCTGTTAAATGTGTTTTGTGTTCTTTTGCCTTCACTCTTTTTGTTTACTGTATAATTCTTTGTGAAGTTTTGCTTTTTTGTCTAACTTTTAGAATTAACACAAATTTATTAGAATTGACATTTTTCACATAATAACTGCTTTCCTCTAAGTTTCTTTAAAATGACCTTGTTGCTTAGTTAGCTACAGCATTCCGCTCATCCCACACCATTGGCGAGCTTAACCTCAAAATGTCATCATATTGATTGATCTGAATGTGAGTCCTTCTTTTTGTTCAAAACAACAATAACATGCTTGAAATGTTGAATTTAAAACAACTGCATAGATAGTGACTTATTCAGAAAACTGTTTGGTGACTTTTTTCTCTCACTATGCTAAATAAATTGCAAAATCAAATATAAAAACACTACATGCTTTACTTTAATAGGGAAAGACATTAAATATTTCACACATTTTTCTAAGTGCCTCTGAATTGTCAGTCAGTTCTTCATGGTGATTCTTTCCCTGGTAGCTCATAGAGAGGTGAGGTGTGTTTGGAGGGGCAGAGATAAAATACGCGACCAGAACCAGTGAGATATTTTCCTCAACTGAGACATTGGGAGAGGCCTGAACAACATATCAAGATTTTGTAGAAATACATGTTTTTGTTTTTATCCTTTTTACATTGCTTTACTAACCCTAAACCTAATGAATTATTTGTTTCTATATGAAAGCAGAACAAAAAAAGCAAAGACTTACTTTGTGCAAACTCAATTTCACTTGATTTAACAGTTTCAAACAATGTAATTTAAATATTTAATACAATCTTTTGGTTTGTATATAGTGAAAAGAAACTTACTCCTTATTTTTTGACCTAGCAGTTACTCACCTTGACCTTCTGCACCAATTAATAGATCAGCAATTTCAATTTTTCTTTGCTCTGACCAGTGATCACCAGGTCAAATTCTGAAAAAAACATTTATGTTTTTTCTATTTTTCAATTAAAACTTCTCTGCATTTTTGGTCCATACAAATATTAATTGAAAACAAGTTGGATGAAGTATTTTCTTTTTTTCTTTGTTGAAGAAAAAAAAACAGGTAAAGGTTTGCAACAAATGCTTTAGTAAGTGGAGATGTTTTCTTCACTTTCTCTTAGAACTCCTCTATTAATCTCTACATAAATGTAACTTCCATTATATATAAGACAGAGAAAAGTGTTGCAGTCTTTTTTTCAGCCAGCTTACTGGCAGTGTGCAGCAACAAGTAGGGAAGGAGTACATCTGTTAAAAATGTCCCTGGTATTTTATTGTAAGAGCCTCATGACTTTATGAAACTGTTACATTTTCAAATCTTGATATCGTTAACCAGCCTATGCCTGCTACAAACCAAGGCCAACTTAGTTTGTATTTATCTGTATTAATCTGTTTCTGTTCACATCTCATTGTCAAGATTTGTCCTGAAAGTCACTGAACAATTGAAATCTAAATTAAGCAAATGTGTAAAAATGTTTAGCAAAGATTAATCTTTTACTTAACCTAAAAAAATGTGTTGAAAATAAAAACTCAAAAGTTTTTATGACTTTTTTCCCTTTCATCAACTAATTTGCCTAAAATCCAGAGTTTGTCATTTCTTATATAGTATTATGTCAGTATTATGCTCGTTTTGTTGCAGTACTCCAATGTTGTACCAAAGTCGGATTTAGCTTGAGAAACATCAAGATTACTGTCTACACTTATTTTGCTTTCATTAAAATTCTATTAATTTTACAACCATTATTGTTATTGACAATTGTGAAGAAAATGTTATTGGTTTCATCGTTCATAACAGGAAAGCCAACAAAGCCAATTAACTGTGGTGCAGTAGGAATCTTCCTGTGTGCATGACATGATGAGCTTATGCTGAGCTCCCAGTGGGGTTCAACACGATGAAAACAGAAATAAAGTTGATCTATAATTCAACACTTCTGCTTTAAACTCAACTGTGCAAAGAAGCAGCTGCAACAACAAACTATTATAGGGTGGATCAGTGCTTAGCAATCACCGAGCCGTGTTAATGATGTTTGAATGGATTGTCTTCAAAGCTCCTGGTTTCACTGAGAAAAAGTCTTTGTTACTTACTGCTGAGTTTCCTGACGACGCTCCTTCATCACCAGAATAACGTCCTCATCATCACATGTCAGATTCACCCCATGGTGGTTGAGTAAGTTTTATCCTTACTTATCCAAAAACAATAAAATCTCAAACAGGTTGGAAAAGAAAGAATACAAGACGACTTGTTCTTCTGAGTAAAGTGAGCCTTTTCCTTCATCTGCAGTTAAAGACTCGTGAGAAGAGAAGCCATTCAGCTGGAGGGGTGCAGGTTTCCTCCATCTGAACCGCGGCTCGTTCTCATCTCTCTCGGTGGCGAATCTTCGGCTTTTTCCGTCACAATCCGGAAAAGGAGACCCGTCTCCAAAAAGCATTTCCTCGTAAACTCGTAAGCTATGCTTACGTTTTCTCATGGTGTATTGGCGACCCCCAGTGGTTTTCAAAAGAACTATTCCTGTTTATTTAATATTTGCCAGTGATCATTTTGTTAGCTAAACTGATCAGTTTATTATTATGTGTTGTTGTTGTTTAGTAAAACAACAAGTCATCTGACATTCTTTAAACAGCTCAAGATGCCAGATTTATTTTGAACCAATTTTCACTCTCAAGCTAAAGCAAAACAGTAGGCAGCTCAAACATGTTTTTAAGGAGCTCTACTGGGTTTCTGGCGCTTTAATCCAAAATTGGCTTAAAAAATAGTTAAGGAATTTTTAGTCCTTTTTAGTTGCTTTTGTTGATGCAATAAAGGATACTTTAGCCAAGTACTTAGTTTTTTTTTTTTTCATCTAGTAGATCTAAAGGCCACAATGTTAATGTTCAATACAAAAATATAATAATAAAATTATATTTAAAGTATTTAACAATACATCCTACTTTAATGATTAGGGACTGTTGAAATATCAATTTAATTTTTTTTTAATTTGTTTATATTATAACAAAAACAGAGGAACCATTTTTTCTTAATAATTTAAAGGCAGAGAAACAGAGACATGTGGTTATTTTATAGATGCATTTACTAAAAATGGTCCATTTATTTAAATTTCTCTATCAAAACAGAAGACTTTCCTTAATGCAATTTAATGTATCACTAAGATGATTACGCCATCTGGTGGCCAAAGTGTTGTTTTTCTCAACACCTGAATGTCAAAATGACAATTTATGTTCATATTTGAACAAAAATATTTACTCAGTTGTTCCTTTAAACACAGAAATAATAATTCCCACCCATGCTACGAAAGTTTATGTAGTTTATGTATTGTGAGAATTTGACTGACATTTCTGATTATGTCCATATTAGTGCTAGATACACACAAAATGAACATAAAATATTTATGTTGTTTAACTATTTTCACACAAAAGTCATAAAAGTCAGAAATTTGAAACAAACAGATAAATGTGTCTTAAATCCTGGAATCACGTCATAATTCACTGATTAAATGGTGGGCTCCATGCCTCCCACAGGACTTTATTTAATATGCAAGTGTCTTTTAAGGCTCCAGGTCTGACCCCACTGACCCTTTACCTGGGCCAGGACAGATACCGGGTCCAGTACTTCCTGAAGAGCTCGTCCCGGAACCCATAGATAACTGGACTCATGAAGCGAGGGATGATGTAGACGAGCAAGAAAAAGATGTAGCGGATCTCCAGGATGAGCTGGGGGAACAGGGAAATCAGAGCAGCCTGGAGGGAGGGAACCACGAAGGCCAACATGCACAACAGCAGCTGAACGTGAGGAAGGAAGAAAAATTAGTTCATGTGTACAAACAAATGCAAAGAAAGTTAGAGTAATAAAGTAATAAACTCAAGCCAGTAAAATCCTTTTGATATGAAATGATATAAAAAATATATCATTTGTTATTTCTCTAACAAAATACTTGAAATCACAAACCAAACACATCACAATCTCTGGTGTACAAAAGATTTTACTAAATAACATTTTCACTGATTCTGGCAAAAGAAAGTGGACAAATGAGCAATTTATCAAGCTGTGCTTTATATTTCCAATGTTTATCAAACAAATTCGTTACACTCAGATATACCTAACTCATAAAGCCTTTTTGCATCTCTTCTATAACTTTTTGATTCTTTCAACATTGTCATAAAAGGCAAGGACCAAAAAATACAAGGCAACGTTCACTGACTATTATTTTCAATATGTTTTAACAAATATACTTGGACTAAACAGATGCTGATCTTGAAAGCATCTACATGGAGAAGAATCTGTGAAGGCTGAGATAGCTGTGATTATTTACTAACTAAAAATTGAAATGTATCAAAGTCTGTATTTTTAAATTATAGATATTGAAACAAATGTCTGTTTTTATTGTAGGTGAATGCCAGGTATTGTTTTGATCAGTGAGATTGAAACGTCACCTGCACTCCATGAAGCAGCACAGTGTTCCTGGCTCTCCTCACTGACACCAGGCTGGTGGAGGCAGCCTGTGCTGTCAGCATGATCTTACAGTAGGTGTAGAGCAGCGTGAGCGCCACGAAGGAGAGGTACACCCCATCAAACACACAGTTTTTGTAATAGATGGAAGGATCAGAGAAGAGAAAGGAGTGGTCACAAAATATGGCCCTGTAGAAGAACTTTGGAGGCTCCTTGATCATGGTGATGAGGAGGTCAGTGATCGGAGGGGTGGCAGTGAGGATGAGAATGACACCGATGAGGAAAATGGTGCGGGGCACTGTGCAGATGTGGCTGTAGTGTAGCGGCAAGCAGATGGCGATGAAGCGCTCTACTGCCATCCCGGCCAAAATGAGAGGGGTGGAGCGTGTGGTGAAGACTGCTGTCATTATCTGAAGGTGGTGCAAACATTGTAGCTGTGGTTAGAAATATAATACAAAGGTTAAAAGTACTGATGGTTTTACATTGTTGATTTTAGCTACAAACATGCAGCAGATTTTAAAGATATTCCTTAGTCCATATTAAAAGCCACAGTCAAAAGGAATTTCTGTACTTTAACAATTACCTTAACAATTATTTTCCTGCCTGCTTTTCCCTTTTTGTTTTTATGTCCCTCCACTTATGTTAAAATGTGAAGCTTATGTGAAGAAAAGACAAAAAAATAGTATTTAAGTTTACTGTCTTATTTTAGACCAGGTTCTACGCAGCAGAGGCAATAAAAAGTAGCCAGAATTTACCAGAAGACAACAAATGGAGACGTGGATCTTCCTGAAGACATAGCTGACCACATAGAGAGTTGTTACCAACGTAAGCTGCAGAGCATCATTGACCACCATGCAGATGAACATGATGTACCGGGAGTTCTCATAAAAGACACTAAGGTCAAAGGAAATGAGCTGAGAGAGAAATGGACACTTATATGTTCATGTTAGTTAGAAAATATAACGGCTACGGCAAATAGTTCTATGATGATCAATGTCCTAACTTTGTGGAAAGTTAACAGGTGAACTGAACAAGCTGTTCAATTGTACTTAGTTTTTCCATCCTTTTTCTTCATCTACAGCACAATCATAAGAAACATTACATAGCATGACAACATTTTTTGTCTGCAATTTTATGTCTAACTAAACATCCATACCTGTGTTGTAGAAAGGTGTACACCATGCTGCTGTTGATGACGCTGAGGGCCAGCCACACCATAACGGCAACAATGTTTTTAGCTAAAGCACTGGAGAAACTGTCTTTAGGTAGATCCACATTGAGCCCTGTCTCTGTCGATGTGCTGTTACTCAAAAGAAGAGCCAGTTGCATGGAGGAGGAGGAGGAATTCATCATCAACATCTCCACTCTGTTTAAAGAAGTACAGAGATTCAATCTGGTCTTTAGTTCTTGGACTAATGTTCTATTTAGTGAAAATAATAAAGGCATACATGGGATGATTGCTGGCGTGTTACAGGTACATGTTCTAATCGTGATTATAATTTGACTAAATTGTTTTTTTATCTAATCTTGTTAAAGATTATCAAAAATTATTATTGATCTGTTTTAGAAAACATCTGAAGACAAATATACAAGATTTATTGACAAGATCTACTGGATAGATTTTGCACAAATATATAACTTGTTTAAAGGCTTCTATAATTCATATTAAAGACTCCACAAAAGAGCTGTATTAGAAAACATGTAAAACATCTGAATATATAACTGTTTTCTAATATTAGTGCTAGATACACACAAAATGAACATAAAATATTTATGTTGTTTAACTATTTTCACACAATTAATAACAGATTCTACACTTAAATTACCTTGACTAGAAAGTTTTATAGACAAATTTGGTAAACTCACAAGGCAAGTAGAACAAGCTTTAAGATATACCAGATAAGCAAATGATCAGTACTACTAATGTCAGCTGAATCCTAAATTTACTTTATGTAAATTACATAAAGTAATTTACTCACAGATCATAAACTGAAGACATAGCACTGACATAATCAGAAGCAGACATCTCTGCTTGCTCATTTATAAACAACCTGACAGTGCGTTGGTCTCTGAGTATGAATCAGGTAAATGGGTTGGATGAAGGCTATGATGTAATAGGTTATGCTATAAGTACATGTAATGAGCATGTGGATGTATTTTGCTTTCTGAACCATTAAAAATATCAGGAATAAGACATGACATGGTTCAGTTTGTGTTTAAACAGTTCAGCTTTCCAAACTTGCCTGATTGGAACGCTATAGAGAGTTTATGGGATATTTATCACCAAGAGGAGGGTGAGAGACATCAGAGTCAATAATGCAGGTAACATGAAGGCTGCACCTCAGAAGTGTCACAGGCTGATCGCCTTCGGTTGGCGCACAGTGTAAAGACATGCGTTGCGTTTCCGATGGGTCTGAGTTCAAGACCTGCAGGCGGAATGGTCAGAAGCACCCTCTTTATCAAGAGTGACAGCTGGAGTTTTAAAGTTAAACACGGAAGACCGACTTTGAGGTACTTTTAGGAGTTCGAGCGGCTTGATGGGTGAGTGCTCTGTTGGCGCACTGCGTAAAGACAAGCGTTGCGGTTCCGATGTGCCTGAGTTCAAGACCTGCAGGCGGAATGGTCCGAAGCACCCTCTTTATCCAGAGTGACAGCTGGAGTTCTAAAGTTAAACACGGAAGACCGACTTTGAGGTACTTTTAGGAGT
>NW_026562405.1:222791-223233 GCF_027474105.1 Poeciliopsis prolifica
GAGCGGCTTGATGGGTGAGTGCTCTGTTGGCGCACTGCGTAAAGACAAGCGTTGCGGTTCCGATGTGCCTGAGTTCAAGACCTGCAGGCGGAATGGTCCGAAGCACCCTCTTTATCCAGAGTGACAGCTGGAGTTTTAAAGTTAAACACGGAAGACCGACTTTGAGGTACTTTTAGGAGTTCGAGCGGCTTGATGGGTGAGTGCTCGGTTGGCGCACTGCGTAAAGACATGCGTTGCAGTTCCGATGGGTCTGAGTTCAAGATCTGCAGGCGGAATGGTCCGAAGCACCCTCTTTATCCAGAGTGACAGCTGGAGTTTTAAAGATAAACACGGAAGAACGACTTTTAGGTACTTTTAGGAGTTCGAGCGGCTTGCTGGGTGAGTGCTCGGTTGGCGCACTGCGTAAAGACATGCATTGCGGTTCCGATGGGTCTGAGTTCAA
>NW_026562405.1:223333-282692 GCF_027474105.1 Poeciliopsis prolifica
ACTTTTAGGAGTTCGAGCGGCTTGATGGGTGAGTGCTCGGTTTGCGCACTGCGTAAAGACATGCGTTGCGGTTCCGATGGGTCTGAGTTCAAGACCTGCAGGCGGAATGGTCCGAAGCACCCTCTTTATCCAGAGTGACAGCTGGAGTTTTAAAGTCTAACATGGAAGACTAACTGTTCCTATGGTCCTTGGGGTACTTGTAGAACTTCGAATGGAAAGGTGCTCAGTTTATGAAGTCCATAAGAGCAAAAAAAAAAGCACTGAGTGAGGCACTCTGAGTGCCTCTCAGTGCTCTTTTAACCCATTCTTTTCTTTGATCATTTCACAATTGTTCAATTTGTTTGTGTGTGGCTCTTTCCTGAACAGTATGATGGCTTTTTCATAAACATTCCCACTGTGTTTATGAAAAAGCCTACAAATTATGTAAAAACACTGAAAAAATATGTAAAGTTGGTTTCAATACTGCAGTATTATGCAAATATAAATATTTTGGTAACAATAACAACAAAAATCTAATCTAGGCAGTAGAGAAGTGCTACTTATCTCTTTATGAAGTGACTATAAAGTTCTGGTTTCAGCAATATGTCTCATACTTTATTAAAGTGTGTTATATTATTAAAATTGAATCTATAAAAGGTCCCCATGTTTGCTGTTTTTCTTCAGTGTTATCTCTATATCAATGGTAGAATTAAATATAATTTTTCAAAACTTATATTGTGAATGTTTATTATCTTTAGTTCAATGAAAGTTTTATTTTTGGCAAGCATAATCAAAAGTTCATAATGTAAACATTTATTTATGCTGTTGTAAAAAAATATATATTTTCACATTCTGTCTTTGTTCAGTGGGACCACTGGTTTTCCTTTATACTTGCAGCTGCATCTCAGCGCGTCCATCCTGAGATGCTTCTTGAACGTCTTGTCTCTGGCACCATAAATTATCGGGCTCAGGAACCGCGGTAGCATATAAACAATCAGGTAGTTTGCAAATCTGATTTCTAGGATTCGACCCGGGAAGATGATGTGCAGAACAATCTCCACGCTTGGAGAGATGTAGGAGAGCAGGCACATGGCCAGCTGGACACCGTGAAGGAGGATGGTGTTTCTGGCTTTCTGGGCTGACGTGTCAGCTGTGGAGAGCGCCCTGGCTACAAACAGGATCTTCAGATAGGTAAAGACCAGAGTAAGAAAAACACATGAAAAATAAATAATATCAAAGGCTTTCCTTTTCTGAGCCAGGATCGGATCTTTGAACACGTTCTCCCGCAAACAGAACACAGAGTTGTGTTGGAAAAAGCTTAACGGCTCAGTTGCCAGAGTCACAAACAAATCTGTTATATCTGGGACAACACATATAAACCAAATCAATCCAATGACTATATAAGTCCTCCTCACTGTGCAGATTTGAGAGTAACGCAAAGGTTTGCAAATGGCAATGTAGCGCTCTATGGCCATCCCAGCCAAGTTGACTGGGGTGTTTCTGGTGGTGAAGACCGCCACCAAGATGAAGAAGCAGCAGAGCGAGACGTTGATCCTGTAGAAAATGTAGCTCAGGATGAAAAGTGTGACAGTCACAGTAAGTTGAATGCCGTCATTGATCACCATGTGGATGAAGAGGATGTAACGAGGATCTTCATAGAAAGTCTGTTGGAAGAAAAAACAACAAACAGGCTTAAATTTGTACTTATGAATTACCAGATCATCAAGGATTATACTAAAATTATATTTAGTGTAACATAAATTATAAACTAACAATGACCAAACATCAACATCCTGGGAAAAGAAAATGAGTAGAATTTATTTGAATCTGTAAATCTTCAACCATCTATTCGATCAGTTTTGAAAAATGTTTGACAAATAAAGAAAGTTGTGCTTCACACATACATTCGGTCTTTTCCACTCAGATACACCTTTTGGTTTCCTTTTCAGTAACAGAGAAATTGGTCAGAGATTAGAGTAGAAAATAGAAGTGACACTCAACATACAGCCTGAACTACATTGTTATTCTTTAGACTTTTAGACAGTA
The DNA here is from genome assembly GCF_027474105.1 of Poeciliopsis prolifica. Classification (NCBI taxonomy): domain Eukaryota; kingdom Metazoa; phylum Chordata; class Actinopteri; order Cyprinodontiformes; family Poeciliidae; genus Poeciliopsis; species Poeciliopsis prolifica. Next base: position 225,359 of record NW_026562405.1, read on the forward strand.
AAATAAATCTAAAATGTACATTTCACAGGTTTCATAACATCAAATTTTTCATCTTGTCTTAAACCTGCAGGCAAATATGTTGCAAAGATATTCTGCAAATGCAATTTTTAAAAAACAGGTTATTGTTTTGAGCTGTAGATGTGTGTACCCGATGTCTAAAAAACGTGGCAGCCAAGATGCAGTTGATATACGTGAGGACAAGCCAGACCAGCACGACAATCAGGTTCTTCACCAAGGCCATGGTGAAAGTATCTCTGTATAGAACAGACTGGTCAGAAAAAGGAGGAGACTGTAATAGATGAATAGCAAAACTACAAGAAAAATAAATCCTCCCATGAATCTGGGTATGCTTTACTAAGATTGTTTGGTTTGAAAATCATTATAATAACGCAGTCATTAGGTTTTCAAACAACAAAAACAAACACCACTAATATTTCTTAGTCTTTCTTTACACATTCTGACTCTTATCTTTTCCCAAATATTTCTTAAAATAAATAAATAAATAAATGAATGAAAAACAAATAAGCACCCCGTTTGATTCTTTGGAAAAATGTTTTCTACATGTTATATTTCAGTGATATTCTCTGTTAACACACCTGATAAGGGGAAGTTGTGTTGTTTGTGAGACTCAGTAATGAGTTCATGGTTCACTGTAACATCAGAAAGAAACTAATTAAAAGAAAGATGGCGGTAAATGTTGATAAAAGTGCATTCAAAATATCTTAAACATGTTCAAAATAAAAACTTCTACAATATTTGCATTCTGTATTTGTCACTAAAGACAGCTTTCTTTAGCAAAAGTAGATGATAACATTTTCCTGTGTTAAAACAGAGGTAAACAGATTTTTCTATGATTTTGCATGTTACACAGCCACATCTGTCTTCCTTTGAAGGTCAACTGTACACTAATCACTGCACGACAAAAATATTACAGTGTGAATTTTAAAGTCTAAACAGTGACAAATTGGTTCAATTAAAACTTTAAGTTTTGATGTAAAATACAAATTCTTTAAAATCTGCTAATGTAAACGGGAAGCTCACCTCCTCAGCTATACTTACCTGACCTCAAGTGAGGCGGAGACAAAAAGTATCTGCCTTTTAAAGACACCCGTGTTTGGTGGTGAGCTGGAATATGTGATGGCAATAATGATGTAACCTGGCACATTGAAACAATGATAATAATATCAGTTCCAATCATCCTGTTATTTATTACTATATTCTGTACTATATTTCAGCAACAAGGCAATTTAAAGAGTTTCACATCAGTTTTACTCATGAAAAAATACAATTGTCAAGTGCCATTTTCACACCTCAAATGTTGATTAACATGTCATTGATGTTTCAAAAGCAACCCTAAACAGATGGTTTTTGGTCTAGATTTAAAGGCATTAATCGTTTCTGCTGTTTTGCTGTTTTCTGGGAGTTTGTTCCAGTTTATATGCATTCATTGCATATAAACTGAATGATACTTCTCGATGTTTGGCTCCAGGGATGCAGAGTGATGAAGCCATTTACTAACAGGCTTTTAGCTGATAATGATCTTATATTTAAGATCTTATATTTAAGTGACTTGGTGGCAGAGAGCTCTTGAGATTGAGATTCCTTTAGATATAGGATGGACCTGACATTTGATTTCAGATGTTTGTATTTCTGTTTTTTGTTAATTTTCTTTTAGTGATCCGGACAAGTACTGTCCGAGTTTTCAGTGCATGGGGGTCAGACGCATTCTGGAGGAAGACATGTACAAACTAAATGTCTGGACTCCGGTATCAGAGCTTAGAGTGGTGGATCTCCTGGGGAGCCAGAGCCAGATGGTTTTGATGAATAAGGTCTGCTACGTGAGCACTAAAAAAAGAATCACAGTACCAAGGAAAACTTGTGAATGAGAGACAATGGGTGAATGACTGAATGTAGTGTAAAGTGCATCGGGGTTTCCTGGACTTCATAAATATCTATACCAGTAGAGATCATTTACCATTTACTGTTACAAATGTAGTCTATATTATTCTGTCATAAAAATGAGTAAATGTCGTTTTAAAACAGGTGGTTTTAATTATTGGTAGCTTCTAGATGGTTTAATGGAAAATTTTAGTTTGAAACATGATTTGCAAATACCTAGAGTGACAATGAGTGACATGTTACTGTAATTAGATTACAAACATATTCATCAAACTAGCATATGCGCTGTAAAGCATCTATACCTTTCAAAAAAAAAAAAAAAACGTCTTTCAGCATATATTAAGGATATTTTTTTTATTAGGTTTTCATATCTGGATAAAAAATCAATTTTAATTGGTCTCATGTCATATTCTAAACATAAATATTATATTTGCTATAAGCTGAAACCATTATTAGTAATAGAAATAAAGGTCTAAAAACATCAATGGATGTGTAATTGATCAATGTAATGTGCTTCACTTCGTGAATTGAGTTACTGAAATAATTTACAGTTCCAATAATATTCTTTGAAGTGTAAAAACACATTAAAAAAAACCCCCAAAGTAGTTAAAAGCAATGTTCTTTGACATCTGATGAAAAAGTACTCGTTAGAGGGAATAAATTATTGGAAGAAAACAAAAAAAAAAGCTAAAGTAAGACTTTTCCAAACATTTACAATACTAAATAAAACATTTCCCAATTAGGAAAGAGCACATGTATAAGCACCAACTTTTCTGGAAACTTGCATTTTAATCAGTTTATTTTGTTTGACAAAACAAATTTAATCATATTATGTGAAAATGTCATTAAAAAAAGACTTTATTTGTTTTGCAAAATGTTGAAGAACTTAAAATAAATATAACATTTTCAAATGACATTATTGCATATGAGGAAAATCAAATCTCTGTATCTCTCTCTCATCATATATATAAAGAATATTAAGAAGCTCAATAAATAAGAAAAACTCTGCAGGAAGTAGAACATTCCCTTATGTTGGCTTATTTTCCAATTTTTCTGGATTAATTCTTGCTTTAGTTGAGGGTAAAAAGAATCTTTTCAGGTACTCTCTGAACAATTTATCCCTTATTCCATAAACTATTGGACTGACGAGTCGAGGTGTGACCTGAATCAGCAAAGAGATCACAAAGCGAATGATCAGAGCATCTCCTGGGAAAAACTTTATGATGCCCTCAATCATTATACTATGAACATAACTTAGCATACACAGCAGCAGCTGGAAGCCGTGCAGCAAGACGGTATTCCTCGCTTTTTTAGCGTTTGCAGAAGCAGCCTGTGCTGTGAAAAGAATTCTGAAATATGCATAGAAAAGAATGAGCCAAACAATCACGAAATAAATAATGTTGGATATGTCCCTCTTCTTTTCAAGCTGTGGATCAGTGAAAATATTTGCCCACAAGCAGAAAATCCTCGAATTAAAATATTCTGCAGGTCTTGTTGCCACAACTACAAACAGATCTGGCAGTATTGTAAGAGAGCTTAGGAACCATATGAAAGAGATCACAATGTAAGTTTTCTTGACCGTACAGATTTGAGGGTGGCGGAGAGGGAAGCATATGGCCAGATAGCACTCTAATGCCATGGCAGCAAGTGTTAAGGGGTTGTTTAGATTTGAAGATATGGCAATAATAAGCACGATAATGCAAAATGATACATTGATTGTGAACAGGGCATAGCTCAGGAATATCAAGAGTATCATTAGTGTTAACATGATGATGTCATTGGCCACCAGATGGATGTAGAGGATGTAACGGGAGTTCATGTTGAAAACCTGAAAGGAGAGACAAAACGTTAAGGAAATGAGGGGCAATAGAAGAATGAACTGTTCAAGTTACTTACTGAGCTTGAAAAACAGACACACACATAATAAATGGTAAAATGACTGGAAGTGTATGATCTGAGCTGAAGTAACATATTTTTAAAATAAATATTGTGTAGCAGAGTGGGATTAATTTGTTTCAATAATTATCATAAACAACTTTGTCATCAATGTGCTATTAAATTTTTTTTAAAATGTTTAGTATTGACATGTTAAATCTGACACTAACTCTACCTTTATTTTTATTAAATTCAACATACAATGAAGCAACATACAATGTTGAACAAATATGTACTGACAGTATTAGCAGGATAAAAGGTGGAAAAACAATAATGCTCTTGTTTCTGCCAGAATGACAAACTGATTAAAACAACGGCACATACCCTACCCATATTTCTCATTTAAAATTTGTTTTTAATATTTCATTTTCCATTAGTTTATTTCAGACAATCATTGATTAGTAATAATTAATGTCTGTTGATCACAGTGATGCACAGCGTGATGCATCACTGCTTAACATGTTAATAAAATGCCAGGAATACTAATAGAAAAGCAATCAAAAGATCAATTAAACAATGAATCAAAATAATTTTTCTCAGTCTTACACATTTGTGACAAAAAGATTGTTTTTGCAACTTTGGTTGAGACCAACACAATGTCTGATGAAATGCAATGAGGAAAAGAACTAATCAGCAACTTGAAGACATGTGCGATTCATGACAAGGTGAAACAACTTTTTGTTTCTTTGAAATGATAAATGCTACAACTGCAAACAACAAAAAAAACCTCTATCCTGAAAGACCCAGGTCCTTCATGACATTTTATTGTTCGGCTTTTATTGTACAGCAAAAGTAAATAGATTTGTGTCACCTATTGTCCTTTACTGAAGCAATCAGGGTAAATTTTTGAATGAGACAGAGTTGATACCTGATGTTTTCTGAATATGTGTATCAGAATCCCATTTATGTAGATGATGGAGAGCGAGAAAACAACAGAGAATCCACTCTTAAGTATTGCAATGTGCAGGGGGTCCTTATTCCTGGTTGCTGTGGTATTCATGCCAGTACATGATATAACTCATCTGATATAATCTGGCAACCTGCAGAAAAATATTTATCAAGGAAATAAAAGTGACAAAATTTTACATAGCATGTCAAGTTTATATAGCTGGAAAAGAAGTCACAAATCACCATTTTATCACAAAGCATTTAAGTAAGGTGTAATTTTGACAAACAGAGTAGAATTTAGTTCAACATGATTCACTTCCAACTAATATACACTTTCATTTGTCATCAGCTTAGAAAAGCATGTCTCAATAAAAACTTAATAAAAATAAATCTTTGATAAATACATATATTTTTTCTAATTAATTCATGATCTATCTTACAAACACAAGAAAGATATTTGAAAAATTGTAGAGCTGAAAAATTAACTTTTCAGCTCCAGTAATGACAGCAGCAACAAGATTTAAATCAGATAAATTGGAAACATCTCTAACATGTGACTCAGCAATAATTTTAAAATTTTAACACTGAAGTCTCAATGTTTACACACAAGAACAGCATGAAGGAGACTCACCTTGTGATGGTTACACACAGTTATGTTTCAGACAAGTAGTCAGCTGCGCTTCATACGGATCAATTTATATAGGCTGAGCAAAAGTCATGGGATGAAAAATAGTCAAGTGTGTCTGTGTGTGTATAACCACCCACATCAGTTTGTGCAGCAGCTCTTGCTCACAGATTCAAAGCCTGATTTCACACACAATTGATTTTAATAACTATCATTCCCTAAGAAAACCATTCAGACAACAAAAAAGCTACTATATGGTGAATATGAAACATGTTTTTCCATATCAGATCAAAGGTACAATTTTGTTATTCTTGTGACCTCAGCGTCAAATGAGCATTGTTTTTGGTGACCACATCCTTTCCTTTATTATCACAGTGTACCAGTTTTCAGATGACTACTTCCAGAAGGACAACAGACCATTTCACAGAGCACAAGTCATCTAAAATTAGTTTCTTGAACGTGACAATTTGTTTTCTGTTCATATGTTCAGTAATCTTCTAGTGGCCTCCTCAACAGCCTGCCTACATATGATCCTGAATATGAATAGGCAAATACAACATGATGGATAACGTTAAGTATTTTATTTGTTTGTTTTGAAGATTTTTGTTGGCTCTAGTGCCCTTTACTTGAGAGTGGTCAGAGAGGAAAGAGGTAATCATTCCTATTTAGATGTACTTGAGTTTAAATGTTTTACAAGTCCATAAGTCCATTGGAATGGTTGACTGGTATATATAAAAAAATGTAAACCAAATTGCAGTTTTTAGAGACTTGCATAACCAAAACTGTGTTTGAAAACATGAGCTCTTGTAAATCAAATAAATGACAAGTCTGTTAACTGCATGATTTATGTTATTTTTTATTCAGACAACCAAATAACTGTCAAATAACAACCAATGTTATTTTTGCGGTAAAAACCTAAAAGGTGAAATTGATGTATGTTTCATTGAAAACAGAAACAATAAAAAAGTGGAGAAAACATAAAAATATGAACTATAAGATATGTCTCCCTATTACCATAAACTTTTATGGCTCCCTAAAAACTATCCTGGGCCTTTAAAAATCTACTTAAAATACAAATATCTTTATATTGTTCTTTTTTGTACCTTTTTTTGGATGACCGGCTGGATTTAAAGGTAACAGGTATTGTTTTAGGTGTTTCCTGAACATTTTATCCCTTATGCCATATACCATCGGACTGATGAGCCGAGGCATGACCTGAATCAATAGTGTAATTACATACCGAATGGATGGGATGTCATTTGGAAACAAAATTGACAGGCCCTCTATTGATATAATATAAACAAAGGTTAGCATGCATAACAACAGCTGAAAGCCATGAAGTAGGACAGTGTTTCTTGCTTTCTTTGCATTTACTGAAGCAGCCTGTGCAGTGAAAAGTATTCTAAAGTACGCATAAAAAAGAATGAGCCAAACAATGACTAGAAGCAAAATGTTGAATACATCTTTCTTCTGTTTAAGGGCCGGGCTTGTAAAAATATTAGCCCACAAGCACAAGACACTGGAATGAAAGTACTTTGCAGGTCTTGTGGCAATAATTATGAACAGATCTGGCAGTACTGCAAGAGAGCTTAGGACCCATATCACAGTGATCACAATGTAAGTTTTCCTGACCGTACAGATCTGAGGGTGACGGAGAGGGAAGCATATTGCCAGGTAGCACTCTAGAGCCATGGCAGCAAGCGTTAAGGGGTTGTTTAGACTTGTGGATGTGGCAATCATTAGCATAATAATGCAAAATGAGACATTGAATTTATATATAATGTAACTAAGAACTTGGAGGAGGATCATCAGTGCGAGCATGAGGATATCATTGATTACCAGGTGGATGTACAAGATGTAACGAGAATTTGTGTTGAAAACCTGAAACAAAGAACAAGATTTTTTTAAGAAATGGAATTGAAAGACAGACCATTTTGCTTTAATTTGGTTAGAATGTGAAAAAATCTGGACATCAATCCTAAAATTGTTTGTTTTTCTTTTCAGACATTTAATTTTAACATTTTTTCGTTCGTATCACAATCTCCCAAGGTCAATAAAAGGCATTTATTGGTGTCATTTAACCATTATCCAATGATACTTGAAAGTCATATAATCAAATGTATATTTTTATCTGATGCCTCCTGCTTTAGGATAATCAGTCTGTAATTGTTTAAGGACTTAAATTATCAATGTTCTTGCTCAGATGAAACTTTATATGAACTTTAGGTTCACAAATTTAACTACCCTAACCCCATCACAATTTATACAGTGATAACTAGACATTCAAATTAAAAGACTTTGTCAAAACCGAAACCTAAAACATTTCGTAGCAAGTTTTATCATTTCATTATCATAACAGATGGAGTAAAATTGATTTTCATACATTTCTTCTGGTTAAGCATGATACACTTTAAGTGGTCTCTTGCAGCTGTACAATGAGGACACGTTCTTTATTCAGACATTATTGTTAGAAAACTTTAAAGGTAGTTTTTTTTTATGCTTAATGAACCCAACAGACGATTGTAAATAAAAAAAATACAACTTTCAGAAAAATATCAGACAAAAGCAATTTAACAAATAGAGGCACTCGGAGGCAATTTTATATTTTCATGTGTCACACTTAAAAAAAAAAAAAAAAAAAAATCACCAGCGATGACTTAATAATGTTGAAAGCTGTAACTCTTACTAAGTGCTTGAGTAAAACAATCGTGTTGAACCTAATTTCCAATCTTAAATGGATGTTTTCTGGAGAGAAAGCAGGTAACTCACATTTTACCTTACATTTCCAATGGCCTCATTTTGTCTACCGTTGTCATGTATTTACATAAAACTGCAAGTACAACAGCTAAGAAACAACAATTCTAAAATTTCCATTTAACTGAATCACATTTGAAAGGGGACGTTTTACAGCAACAGCAAAACGAGGTCCATGTTACCTTAATTGTTACATAAAAAACACATTTGCTTATTTTCAAAATGTATAAAATTGATACCTGATGTTTTCTGAATGTATGAACCAGAGTTCCATTAATGTAGATAATAGCAAGAGCGAGGACAACAGTGATCACATTCTTTAAGATTGCTACATGCAGCGGGTCCCGATTGACAGTAGTGATATTCATACCAACATGTAGAGGGTTTGGGGGTCATCTGAAAAAGTATGCAGAACTGTGGAGAAATATTCAACAGATTATTGTTAAAACTGACTAAATTAATGTCTTTGACAAGTTTGAAAAACAGAATTTAAACTGTATCTATTAATATGCTTAATATTATTAAAATGAATACAGAGTCTTTAATATGAATTATATAAAATGCCAATAAGATGGTATTTAAAAAACTCAATTTAACTTTGTTCATTTTAGTTCTGTAATAGTCACAGTTAATTTCTCACTGTCATATAAAGACATTGTTTATTTTCCCTTCAAGCTTTTTATCAAAGATGACAGTTAGTAGTTGTTAGATTGAAAATGTCTTCCATTTATTCACATTTTACATTTTCCAATTGATGTATTTTGTAATGGGTCATGATCATGAAAATAAATAATTTCATGAAATATTTATTTTGATCAAAATTATTTATTTCCCTGCTGCAACCAATACAACTCCAAACATAAAATAAATAGCTGTAAAAATTAAACAGTACATTTTCACATCACAATATTGTTTGCAAAGGATACCAACACAAGAAGCAAAGCAGAAATTTAGTAAATCACATTTGACATATCTATTGCAATTTTTTATACAGCAAATCTTTAAATAATACTAAATAATCATGAAATGATTAAACTGAACAACTATTAACATAGTAGTTCAGTTTAAGAAGCCTGTACAAAAACTCACCTGGTTTATGCTGCAGATCCATTAGATCTGTTCGACACAATCCAATATATAAAGTGGAGAAAACTCAAGGGAACCAAAAAATCCAAGGGTGTGGGTGTGTGTGTTTATGTGCTTCCCTTTTGCATATTGTGCTAAGGACAACCTTATGTTAGCATTATATTTCATCTGCTGTTGACATAACCAAAACTCAGTTTACTACAGTGAATGAAAGGGGAGCTCTAGTAAATTAGACAAATGACAAGCAAGAACAGCATGATTTTTTTTTCTTTTTCTTTATTTCAACAATCTATGATTAACCATTTGCATTTCGTTGATTAGAATTTAAACAGTGACGTTTCAGTGCGGCTCATACAGAAATGATAAAAAAGTGGAGAAAAAAAAGACAAAACAAAATGAAAGTCACAGTTAACTGAACCACAACTGAACTGAAATTTAACTGAATCATAATTCTTGCACCTACACCTTTCATGATGTAATATCAAAAGTGACATTGCAAAGACTGTTTTAAGGGGTAGACTTTTGCTGAGGTATCCTAATTTTACACTATTATATGCAGTTCAATACAATGGATCAAAGAAAAAGACCATATTGGGCCTTTAAAAAGATTATTGTCTGTTTATAAACATTCATATCTTTAACTTTTTTGGAGATTTTCTGGATAAACATTCAAATTCAAAGGCAGCATGTATCTTTTAAGGTACTTTCTGAACATTTTATCCCTTATGCCATATACCATTGGACTGATGAGCCTGGGCATGACCTGAATCAGTAGAGAAATTACATACCGAATGGCAAGAATATCTTTTGGAAACAAAATTGACAGGCCCTCTATTGATATACTATGAATGTAGCTTAGCATGCATAACAACAGCTGAAAGCCATGAAGTAGGACAGTGTTCCTTGCTTTCTTTGCACTTACTGAAGCAGCCTGTGCAGTGAAAAGTATTCTAAAGTACGCATAAAAAAGAATGAGCCAAACAATGACTAGAAACAAAATGTTGGATACATCTTTCTTCTTTGTAAGGACTGGGTTTGTAAAAACATTTGCCAGCATGCAGAAAATCCTGGAATGAAAGTACTCTGCAGGTCTTGTGGCAATAATTATGAACAGATCTGGTAAGATTGTCAATAAACTTAGGACCCATATCACAGTGATCACAATGTAAGTTTTCCTGACCGTACAGATCTGATGGTGACGGAAAGGGAAGCATATTGCCAGGTAGCACTCTAGAGCCATGGCAGCAAGCGTTAAGGGGTTGTTTAGATTTGTAGATACGGCAAGCATTAGTATAATGATGCAAAATGAGACATTGAGTGTATATATAATGTAACTAAGAACTTGGAGGAGGATCATCAGTGTGAGCATGAGGATATCATTGATTACCAGGTGGATGTACAAGATGTAACGAGAATTTGTGTTGAAGACCTGCAACAAAAGACAAGATGTTTTTAAGAAACAGTGATGATACTTTAGCAAGTCTGCCTTTATGCTTTGATTTCTAAAGCTCGTAATGGGGAATGGATCCCAATTGGTGAAATTAGGTATTTGTTTCATCAACAGATTTACATTGGGAGATATTTTTTTCTGTAAATATCTCCCAAGGTCAATGTAAGATCTTTATTGATGTTAACTAACCTGTCTGCAATGATGCAAGAAAGTAATGATCAAATTTATGTTTTTACCAGATACATCTTTCTTTAGGAGGATCAGTCAGTAAATTTTTCATAGAATTATTATAATGTAGCAATCCCTTTTTCATGCTCTTTCCGAGTTACAATATTTTAATATTTGTAATAAAAGAAGTTTTTAAAAACTTTTTGTAGAAAGGCATTTTAAACCTTTGGTGGTCTTTTGTGGTGTTACAGTGTAGACACATGTTCTCTATTAAGACATCATTGTAATAAAATTTAAAGATTTTTTAGTAAAACACTGACTAAAAATACTCAATCAGTCCATACAAACAGAAAGCGATAATTTTCAAAAACAAAACTTTCAGACAAGAAAAGATGCTAAATATCTATCTGTCTGTATGTCTATGTTAGATGGTAGTTAGTGTATTTGTCTATAATTATATTTACATTTCTTTGTTAATTTAAATTGGTAAATATAATTTTTACAATTATACAGTAAAATGGTTTGAATGAAATAACAGCGTTTGAGCCTAATTTAATATTTTAAGTATTCTTAAAATCCATTAAATTGATACCTGATGTTTTCTGAATATATGAACCAGAGTCCCATTAATGTAGATAATGGCGAGGGAGAGGGTCACAGTGATCACATTCTTTAAGATTGCAACATGAAGCGGGTCCCGATTGACAGCAGTAGTCGTATTCATACCAACATTTACAGGGCTTGAGGATCATCTGACACTGTGTCAAACTGTGGAGAAATTTCAACAGGTTATTGATGAAACTTTAGAAAGGCTGGAAAATAGCATTTAAACTCTGAGGTTTTAGAGATGATTAGCACACTTAAAATGATTAAAAGAAATACAAACAGTATTCAACAAAAAATCATGATTATGAATTACTAATAATACTATTTTGTCTTTAAAACATTGTGTAACTTCGTTCATTTTAGTTCTTGAATGGTTCCTGTAAATTATTCAGGTCATTATTTTAAGCAAATTTACATTTTCTCTTCAAGCTCATCAATCAAAGATGACAGGCAGCTGTTTTTTTAATCTTAAAACATATTACATTTACTCACATTTGCATTTTCAGATGCATGTAATGAGTCATTTTCACAGCAACAATATATATTTTATGTGAAGCATTTTTACACTACATTATCTTTGACAACACTTATGTTGTAAAAGTTTGTTTGATCAATATTTTTTTTCTTTTCAGTTGCGACCAATGAGTCTTCAAACCAAAAAACATCTAAACACATATTACAATAAACTGTTAATTTTGAATGCAATAACTAACACATTTTTTTTAAATCACTAAATGACAATTTACATATACAACCTGTTGCATTTTTTTCTTACCTAAAATTTTTTATTTATACTAAGGGCTCATCAATTGTTTAAACAGAAAGAACAGTACATACAAACTCACCTGGTGATGGTTATATGGGGTTACGCTGCAAACAATGAGTCAGGGCAGCTCCACATAACCCAATATATAGCTGATATGCAGAAAAGTCGTGGGGATTAAAAAAAAATGGCTATAGGTGTGGGTGGGTGTGTGCATGGGTGTGTGCGTGTGTGTGCTTCTCTTTTTGTGGCAAAGGGCAGCTGCATAATGGACTTGCAATAGCAGTGGGATGAGAATGGAAATGACTGTATTTGTTTAAAGCTTGTTTTAAGTACTAATTGCCACTACTCTTCTTTTAACAAAAATAAAATGTAAAATAAAAGTAACTCTAAATGTATAGTCTTAAATGTAAAACATTTTTAGCTGTGACAAATAAATACGTAAAACAGAGTTGGTGTACAAACTGGCCAAAGGACATTGCCAAGGACTGAACATTTTTGATGGGTCTAAATGTGACAAAATAATTTAGACGTGGGACAGAAAGTTCTTTAATGAGTGACACTTCTCAAGTGACATTATTTAGGAATCAGTTCTCCCCATTTGGACTACCCTCTCCTGCTGGAAGGCCTTAGTGCAACACACTTCCTCCTCCCCTTAAAGTTTTATTCATTTTTAATTCAGAAATAATAAATGTAACTTTAAATTGTGGAACAACATCTCTCACTGGTGTGTTTAATCCTAAGCACTTACTGGTGCAAATTCAAAGGTGGCTTTTTTTTAAAATTGCCTTATTCTTTAGTGATCTCTGATTTGCTTGGTGTTTACCTTCAAGCTGCAATAGTAGCTGGGAATACTGATTAACCAGTGAATGAATCTTGCAGACACAAGTATTGAGATACTAAAATCACTTGAGACCCACAAACTGCTGGACATCTGAATTGGTTCAATCACTTTAAATGGAAAGAGCAGCTTTGCAATAACTGGCCCTTTTCACTTCAGAGAAATTTGTTTCAACAGTTGTGTAATTAAGCCACATTTTGTAAAAGCAACAGTTGGCAGTTTCTTTACACAGTAGCACAAATATTGCATCATGTTTTAACTTTAAAAAATACAGTTGCATGAAGAGCCCTTGCTATGCAAATAGGCTAACATAACTTATGGAAGCAGCACAGCAATTCAAAGCAGAAAAAGGTCATTTACATTTTAACATGAAAACTCACTGCCCAATGGACATTTATGAAAATAAAACTTGACTTCTACCTCCTAGTGGTCCTGCTGCAGAAATGCACTTCTCAGTAAAATTACCAATTAGAGCCATTTAAGACAATTTCCATCTATGTTAATGCAGTAAAAACACAAATATCAACTTTTTTTATTTCAATATTTTAGAAATTCACATTGTATCTTAAGCATGTATCTTCAGGTGCTAAGACTAAGGAAGAAATATATCTGTGAACAATTGCAGTACACCAAAGTTCAATTTAAGTCTTGTATTTGCATTGAGTGAAAGACTGCACAGTGAATGAAAGTTGACAATGTTTTACTGATTCAAAGATCAATCTAATTTTGTTTCCAGTCACACATCTAACAATGTTTATTTTAGGTCATTTTTGTTTGTTTGAATCAGAAACATGCATTGTCTAATTTTACATAAAGCATAGTGTATGTTTTAAAATGATCAAATTTAGGATATTGACACCAACACAAGAAACACTTACGGATGCAGTTTGTTGGCTTTTCCGATGCTGCACAAAATATAATTTTTCAAGTAGTGTCTAAATGTGCTGTCTCGCACCCCATACACAATAGGACTCACAAATCTGGGCAGAATCTGGATCAGTATGTACCAAAAAAAAATTGCTTGGACATATTGTGCTGCGGGCAGAAACACCAGAAACATTCTTGTCATCGGACCTACATATGTCAGTATACACAAAAGTAGCTGAAAACCATGAATCAGGATAGTATTTCTGGCCTTTACAATTCCCTCAGATGAGTTAGCAGCATGAGCAGCACAAAAGATCCTGAAGTATGTAAATAAAAGTACAAACCAAACTCCAGAAAAAAAAATTATGTAAGAAACATCTCTTTTTTTTATGCTTATTGGGTGTCGGAAAACAGTGTCTCGATCACAAAATACTGTAGAGTTAAACAACCACAGAGGCTCTGTGGCGAGGACAAGAAAGATGTCTGGCAAAATTATTGCTGCACTTAACCCCCAAATACAGCCAATGAGAAAATATGTTCTTTTGATGGTGCAAAGTTCAGCATGTCGCAGTGGGAAGCAAACGGCGACATAGCACTCCACTGCCATCAGAGCTAAATTTAAAGGAGAGTTTGTAGTCGTGAAAACAGCAAAGGTAACAATGAAGCAACAGAAAGAAGTATTAATTCTGTAGAAGATGTAACTGAAAACAAACAAGCTGGTGGATGTAGTCAGCTGGATCATATCATTCACTACCAGATGGATGAACAGGATGTAACGAGGATTCATGTAAAATATCTGAAACAGAAAAAATATATATTTTAAGTGACTTTATTCATTTTCTATGATTGTATTCAATAATTGCCAAAGATAGTTAAGGAACAAAAAGGCTTACTTCATGTTTTCTGAAGGTGTGAATCAGTGTTCCATTGATATAGTTGATGGTGATGCCAAGAGCCACTATGAGCACATTTTTGGTCACTGCAATGCTGAGAGTGTCTCTGTAAGTCAAGCTGCTTGACATGTTGCTGAAAGATGAAGAATTCATCTTCAATTTTTGCTTATGTCTATGAAAAGATGACATCAAATAACATTATTTACATTAGTATAGTACAACATTAGTATTTTAAATGTTTGAATTTTAAAGCCACATTGTTCTTGTGCTTAGAACAAGTTATCTCTGCAAGGGTTTAGACAGTATTGACGGTGTCTAATAATTTTTTTTCTTCATATTAGTTGTTATTGTTCTTACTATTTTGAATGTGTTGTTTTTATTTCTTTAGACTTTTTAACCAATAAAATAAAAAAATAAGCAAGCAGAACTTTGCCACGGGATCATTCCTTGAGTTAAGTTTTGTTTTGTTGTTTTTTGCTTCGATTGCAGTAGAAGAGAACTCCTTGCCTAACTCTGTTAATTATTTTCCTGTTGCTTGTGGAGATCCTTGGAGCAAAACAGATAGTTATTGTATGAAAACCTCACTGTGGCCTGTTTTGTCATTGTGTTTAGGGAAAACATTTTCTTGATGCAACGTTGCTTAATATACTTAAGTAAACGCACTATGTAACTGATGGGCAACAGAGTCAGCACAGGCCAGCCTGGCATTATGGCACAACTAAAAGCATGAATCAGCATGAATTAAAGCAGATCAGACCAACAACTCCATTCAGTTAGTCTTCATATGTTATGGCATATGATAATGACAATGCCATGTACAAATGCATGTTAAGATTTCAGAGAAAACAAACTTTTTAAAGGAGCTTGTTTTGTAAACCTTTTAAATTTATATCCTACAAATATGACAAAAACTACATTACTGTAGCAAGATAATGTGAAAAGTAATGAAAGGTTGAGAACAGACTATAAAATATGATATTCCAGTTTCTATCAAAGACAATTCTAAACAAATTGAGTTTTACTCTAAAGAAATTTCACTATCTTGGCTACTACCTAAATATGTTTATTTCCCATTCCACTGCCATCATGCAGAAAATACAATAGTAGAAACAATAGAGCACACATGAGAAGTGCAAAGATGTCCTACCTTAGATGTGTCACCCTTGACTGTTTTGCTAGTCAGAAGCTCAGTATGAAATATTGCTTTATATGAAGGTTCAGTCCTATCAAAATTGAATGTACCGGTAGGTATAATTCTCTCCTGGGTATTACTTAAGTCATTGGAGGTAGTCGGATGAAAACTGTGCAATTTATTTCACTAATGCTGTTGTTGAGTGGTGGTAAAAACATACATGATTTTCTTGTAATTTCTGTCTGTGTCTCAGATAGGATTACATGGGAAGTTCTAAAGTTTCTCTTTGAGTGTAAAAGCTTTTCAATCATTTTACTTCCCTTTCTTTGTACCTAATCAAAAGAGTATCATAAGCTATAGATGCTAAGATAAAATAAATTTCACAGGAAATGACTAAAAGAAAGTATCAGTCACAAGAACTATAAAGAATATAGATGCTATCTTTGTCCAGAGCATGTCCTTCCCTCATAAAGAAGGGTTTTAGGACATGTTTTGTTTCAACATATCTAAAATTATTGTTTCAGAGTGACAATGAAAAAGGTATCCATTCACTTGCTATATCAAGGCCAGGATTTTTGTAATTAATTTTCTCCCTAACCTGCTGATGATAACCATTGGTTTTACAACAATGATATTTCAGTTTGACCAAACGGTGATGACAAATGCTCAACTGGTGTTTTCTGAAGGTGTATATATTATTATAGTGTGCTGCTTTCACAGTTTTTCATTTCATGTCTTTATTTATAGAAAGAACTATCTATGGTCATTTATTAAGCAAATACATCTTAGACCATTCACTTTTAAGAAACAATTTGAAAAATATATTTTATTTAGAAGACATACACAGGTTTAGAAGCTAAATATAAGAGCATTGGACACTCACAATGTATCTTAGCAAATAAAGGCATTATGACAGTAGTAGTAAAATGTAGTTTGATCATCGCTACGTCTATGAGTGCAAGTTAAAACTCTACCATGGAAGCGAACGTCAAATATGCACTTCCAGCTTCTTTAGCCAATGTTTCTGTTAGGTTTGTATTTTTACTGCTTTTACTTGGAAACACATAAAGTACTTTTTATAGTACATTCTGAAAGTCTTATCTCGTAAACCATATACAACAGGACTTAGACAACGGGGAATGATCTGGATTAATACAAAAATAGCATTTTTTATGTAAATAGCCTGCCCAGGAAACAAGTATAAAAGGAGCTGCTTCAGTACCTGTTGAATATACAGCGTCATGCACATCAGCATCTGAAAACCATGAAGCAGAATAGTGTTTCTTGCTTTTTTAGCTTGTGAATTTGCAGCTTTTGCCACAAACAAAATTCGGAAATAAGTGTAGAATAGAGTGAGACAAACCACCACCATTAAAAATATGTGGGATGCATCTCTCTTATTTTTACTGTAGCTGCTTCTGAACACTGTGTCCCTATCACAGAAAACTCTCGTTTTCAAAAATTCCAGCTCTTCAGTAACAAAAAGAATAAATATATCAGGCAAAATAGTGAGCAGGCTTATGACCCACATAATGCCAATGACAATGTAGGTTTTCTTAACTGTACATATGCTGTCATATCGAAGGGGGATGCAGACAGAGATGTAACATTCTGCTGCCATGCAGGCCAGGTTCACTGGGGTGTTCACAGTTGTGAGAATAGCCGGCAGGAGGATGAGAATGCACACTGAGACATAGAGGGTGTAGAAGGCATGGGCAAAGATGTAGAGGGACACGCTGAGTGTCATCTGGAGTGTTTCGTTCAGCACCAAGTGGATGAAAAGGATGTAGCGAGGGTTGAACCTGAAGATCTGTGAAGAGCACGAGTCCAGAGTTAAATGGCAATTTGACAGAAAACACTAAATACATTTAAAACGTCATCTCCTGAGATGTATTTTTTCAGTTTTGATTCAAAATGTATAATCATGTTAGTTTATTATGCATGATTTTTTTTGGTTTTGTTTTTACTTAATATTCTCAAGTCACTCAATATTATGAGTGACTTGAGAAAACCTATGCATAAACATAAAAAAATACTTTCTTTAGGGATTTAACCAACACACTGATTTGATTTATTTACAAAAAATATCTTCCTATTACCATTCATAAAATGATAAAAAATTCCACTGAACTCACAGTTTTGATGTCAATAATAATTGTTCTTCTTATTTGCATGTGTTCCTATATCATACTGGGCAGTAGAGTTGGTTTTTAGCTTTGAATATAAATGTTAACATAATTTTCATTGTAATAGTTACAATTTGAAAAAACAGAAATGCACATCAATGACACATAAAATAACATAATACACACTTGCTGTTTGTTGAAAATGTGAACCATTGAAGCATTAATGAAGCAGGTGATGATGCCAAGTGAAATAACAACCACATTCCCTATAACAGCTGTCAAAGAAAGCATGCCCAGATAAACTCCAGATCCAGTCAGGTTACCCTCAGTAACTGTGAAATTTGTGCTGGCAGATAAGGAGGAGGACATCTGATAAGACATAAAACAGCAAAAGGCACAGTTTAAATAATGAGAAAATAAATAATGTATGACTCAGATTTTAAGCTTGTTACACACTATTAAGACTGAATCCTCCAACTTCTTTAAAAAGCAGACCTTAGAGTAGCGTCAAAAGTAATCTGTAGTGATGTGGTTCTACTCTGTTATATAATAGAACACCATCCTGAGGATTTATTTGTGTTCCTTAGTTAAAACACGCCTTCCTTTGGAGCAGCAGATCAATGATGCAAGAGTTTACTTTTTACCAAATGTATCGTTTAGGGTAAATGGGAAATAGAAACAAAATGTAATATTGCAAGAAATATTAACATAACTTAGTTTTGAGTGCATATTATATTTTATGAAGTTGTAATTTAAAGCTACAGTAATAACTTTGATAAAAATGTATTGTTTGCATAATTGCGAAAGCTGTCATGGTGTCCTGACAATATAATGAGAAAGATCATGTGAAAAGATTGAGCTCCTCTGCCTCTTCCTTTTGGTCCTACTGCCATCTGCAGAAATACACCACTTCCTTTTTGCCATACAAATAAGCTTGACTTAAACTCAAGCCATGGCGGTGTTTAAAAATCTCTGTGGATCAATTCTGAAGTAAGACCAGCTTGTCTGGCACCAATAACCATCCCTCCTTTAAAGTTTCTTAAACTCTTACTTATCTAGATGATCAGTTTGAAACTCAGCCAAGCAGAGTTTGTCCATCACAACATGTGATTGCAAAAGAACACAAACACAGAACACATTGTAATAGAAATGAAGTGTTTTAATAAAATAAGAACAACTACAGGTAAATGTAGGAGAAGACAGGTCATTGTCAGGTAGGCAATGGACTGAGAAATGGAAAGATCCAGCGAAGAAATAGGAAAATCCAGGGGCTAATGCTGCATTAAGTTTACCTTGGAAGCATATCAGTGGTTTAAAAGTCAGATCATATAGCATGACCGTTTAGACTGCAGATGCATTGAAACTATTGGATATATAGTACAGGGAAATGATATGAGGGGAAAAAATTGGAAGTAGGTTGCATTCAACTGTTAAAATAACATTAAATACATAAACCTGATATGGTCTTGCCATAAAAGTGAGAAAAAAGCAGTTGAACAATAGTAGATTATTCCAAACATAAATAACACCCAAAACTCAAACACTCAAGTATCATGACTTTATCATGTCTAGAACAACACAGTTTACTTTGTCCAGTTGATAGATTTGTCTTTTGTGTTAACAGAACAATTTAGCAAGTGTTCCTAATGAAATGGTTGTTGAGATTGCCCTTGATAAATGCTACAACAAAATGACATGTTAACTTGCACTTTGTTATATTCAAGTTTAACTACTTAATCACTACCCATTTTCACACGTCAGGTAACAGGCTTTGTTGAAAAAGCTCAGTGTATTTCACAAGACTTTTGGTTCTCTGTTAGGTTTGTACCCTTATTGCTTTTACTTGTAAACATATAAAATACTTCTTAAAGTACATTCTAAAAGTTTTGTCTCGTATCCCATAAACAACAGGACTTAGACACCGAGGAATGATCTGGATTAATATAAAAATAGCATGCTGTATAGAAATGCTACTCTTAGGAAACAAGTATAAAAGGAGCTGCTTTAGCAAAGATTGCATATACAGTGTCATGCACATCAACATCTGAAAACCATGAAGCAGAATAGTGTTTCTTGCTTTTTTAGCATCAGAATTTGCAGCTTTTGCCACAAACAAAATTCTGAAATAAGTATAGAATAGAGTAAGGGAAACAACCACCAGAAAAAATATGTGGGATGCATCTCTCTTATTTTTACTGTAGCTGCTTCTGAACACTCTGTCCCTATCACAGAAAACTCTCGTTTTCAAAAATTCCAGCTCTTCAGTAACAAAAAGAATAAATATATCAGGCAGAATAGTGAGCAAGCTTATGACCCACATAATGCCAATGACAATGTAGGTTTTCTTAACTGTACATATGTTTCCATGGCGGAGGGGGATGCAGACGGAGATGTAACATTCTGCTGCCATGCAGGCCAGATTCAGTGGAGTGTTTCTGGTGGTGAGAATAGCCGGCAGGAGGAGGAGTATGCACAGCGAGACATAGATGGTGTAAAAGGAATTGGCAAAGAGGTAGAGGGAAATGCTCAGTGTCAACTGGAGTGTTTCGTTCAGCACCAAGTGGTTGAAAAGGATGTAGCGAGGGTTGAACCTGAAGATCTGTGAAGAGCACGAGTCCAGAGTTAAATTGCAAGGTGAAAACACTGAAAAACACATTAGTGCTGTAACATTTCAGTTTGCATTTAAAACTTAAACAAAAACAATTATTTTGCTATACAAATAATTTAGAAACCTAAATGTTACACAATACATTAAACAACACACAGTAGTTAATTTTAATTATATAGGTTTACTGTCAACTATTATAAAATATGAAAAATAATATGCACAAACTCTCTCAGTTTGTCACAATGTCCGTTTAAATGTCAACAATAATCACTTTTTATAGTCCTATGCTGAGCATTGAAACAAATGGAAAACATAAAATAATACTTCAAATAAAGAAAATATAAGGATAATTTTTAATAATAGATCCAACCTGTAACAAAAAAAGATGTGTGGGTCAGAAAAAAAAAAGATGATGAAACTGGGCACAAAACACCTTTTCTATTCATGCTTGACATCACTCTTCCACAGTAATCTTTCTACCTAATTACTGAGAAACAAAAAATGCACACCAATAACATGCATTGTAGAAGATTATACAAACTTGATGTTTGTTGAATATGTGAATCATTAGCATATTAACGGAGCAGGTGATGATGCCGAGTAAAATAACAACCAGATTGGTAATAGTAGCAGTTACAGAAAGACTGCCCAGATTAATTCCAGGTCCGGTCAGGTTGCCCTCAGTAACTGTGAAATTTGTGTCAGGAACTGATGAAGAGGACATCTGGTAAAACATAAAATTACAAAAGGCATAGTTTAACTGATCATAAAAATATATGTGTGCATAAATCACATTTTAAGTTCCTGAAAAACAGATAGAAATCATCTTGATTAAAAATACAGACCTTAAAAGAGGCGTGTTGAGAGTAATCTGTGTTGATGTGGGTGTTCTCTATGTAATATTTAATAGGGTTCTAGCCTGAGCATGTATTTATGCATCTTATTTGAAACATACCCACCTATGTACCTATGTAGAGGAGACCAATGATGAAGGACTTAGTTTTACTTAAGAGATCTTTCAATGTAAACTGGAAATAAGTTTACATTATTAGACACTTATGATTACATATTACTTTGTGATTATAGAACTTATATTACATTATGCTCCCCCAGCCCCAAGACTCACTTAGCTTAACAAAGAATCCATATTTTACATAGTGGGGTTAAAAAGTATTTGTCCCCTTTGTGAGTTCCTATTTTGTTATTTTGCACAAAAATAACAAAATTTTTGTTTACAATTTTGCACAAAATTTTGCACAAAAAACTTTAGGTGAAACAAATGTTTCACCTAAAGTGTGGCAAGCAAAATGACAGTGGGACAGATGGCTGCACAGAAAATTATCTTTTGAAGGCTTGTTTTCTAGTACTCTCCAGATTGTTTTTGATGTTAAGTTGATTCGTATAATATAGTAAGTAAGAATAAAATATATTAAATAATCCATTTGGCTCTTAAAGGTTTCTGTTGTTGCTTCCCTTCTCTTGATTAACTTTTTTTCTGTTGTTTTAATGCCAAATGTTCATACAGAATCTACTTGACAGATTCAAATAAGACTAATACTGATATGCCATTCTTTCTATAGTTTGGATGGCATCAGTCTAAGGGCTCATAGGTTTACCTGTGCAGACGTAGAATTAGCAATCCTCAAGAATACCTCTTGAATTCCTATTGTGTTGGACCAAACCCACATCTAATATTTGAAGGAAACCAGGCCTCAAAGCCTGGGTTTTAAGACCCCTGTTTCAGTGAGTAATTACTCATTAGAACTGAAATAGAACATTTCATTTTTAACCTTTTTTCATCTTAAGTTACTCAACTTTATTTCTTTATTTAATTTTAATTTTATCCGAATGATGTTAATGATGTATACTCTATTAATATCACTGTGGGATCACCTTACATAATAAATACCTTTTTAGGTGTTTCCTGAAGGTTTTGTCCCTTATGCCATAGATAAGTGAACTAATAGATCTTGGTAGTATTTGGAAAATTATATAACAAACAAACAGAGAATCTGAGTAATACTTAGGAAGCCATTGCAACACAGCCTGTTTCACCAGGTGTTCTGCATATGTTGCCATACACAAAAGAAGCTGAATCCCATGAAGGAGGACCGTGTTCCTTGCCTTTTTAGCATGTCTATTTGCTATTCTTGCCATAAATAGTATGCGGATATAAATGAAAAAAATAATGCACCAAACTATAACCAGATATACAATATAGGTAATATTTCTTCTCTCTATAATTCTGGGACTTCGAAAAGCAGTTTCCCTCAGGCAAAACACTTGTGTATTAAAATAGTCCAGTGGCTCTGTGGCCAAGGTAATGAAGAGATCAGGGAGAACAGACACCAAGCTGGTGATCCAGATTAAAGAAATCAGCAGCCTCGTTCTCTTGATCGTGCAGATCTGAGAGTGGCGTAGAGGGATGCAGATGGCGATGTAGCACTCCACTGCCATGCAGGCCAGGTTCAGCGGGGTGTTTTCAGTGGTGAAGAGGGCAATCAGGATTAAGATGCAACAGACAAATACATGGATCTTGTAGAGGATGTAGCTAATGATGAACAGTGCAACAGTCAGCGTTACTTGGATCATGTCATTGATCACCAAGTGAACAAACAGGATGTACCGGGGATTTGTGTTGAAGATCTGGAGAAAAACAAAAAAAAACAGCAAGACAGCACATTATTGTAGTGATGCTTATAGTAGTCAAGAATTTACATTTCATGTTGAATGGCGGACTAAATAATTGAGTTTTTATGCAAAACTGTTGGGAACTGACAGAAAATGAAGAAAACTTTCTGTTGCATGTGTTGCCTGACAACTATTAATTTTACACTTCAAATATCTGGTCTTTATTGAAAAGAGGCCTGAAGAAACCATTGTTTAGAAAGCCTGCAGTGAAAGATGGCTTTTCTAATAAATTGCTGGCAATTAATGGTAAAAACTTTAAACACTATGTATCATTTTTCTTCCACATCACTTCCACATTTCTATACTACTTTGTGTTGGTCTGTCAAATTGAATCACAACCAACTATATTGTGGCTTTAGTAAGAAAGAACATGTATATATTTGAATCCTTTTGCAAGGCACTGCATTTAATATTCTGCTTCAATGTAAATGTAAAACCCACTTTGAACATTACCATTAGTTTTATTTTCAATTTAATTTTGAAAGAACTGTGTACTGAAGGCAGTAAATATGATTAAAATAATGACCTGGTTTCCACAGAAAGTATGAATGAGTCCAGCATTGATGTAGTTGATGGAAATGCTAAGAACCACAACAATAATATTCTTAATCACAGCCTTGGTGAAGGAATCCCGATAATCTGGAACTCCTGTCACATTAGCAATGGATATATTCATCTTTTTAAGCCTGTAAATGGAAAAGAAGAAAGAATTTTAATTTTTACAGAAATCCAATATCAAAAGTGTTTTTTTTTTTCTTATTTTCGTAATAGTTGATGGTTGAACTCTAAAACTTAGAAAGGTGCATAACTTTGTATTAAGCACTGCTGATGTTGACAAACCCACTCTTGCTTTGCACTCAGAAGTAAAGTTTTGGCATTTTGTATATCAAGTTGTAAAATTGCTTAGATTTGGAACCACACCACATTGTAGTTCCAAATGTGTTGTGGTGCCCATCAATGAATCTTTAAAAAATGTAATGACATCTCTTTTAACATTTACTCCTTCTTAAAAGAATAATAAAGCAACAACCACAGGCTCTTCTTAGTTTTACAATCCTGGCACCCCTGCTTTCCATTAACACCAAATGAAAAATAATTGTTGCATAAAAAACCTTTTTAAACTGTCATGAAAGGGAAAATAATCGATTTCAGCTTGAACTTTTAGGCTCTGAATTATTAAAAGCATAATATTACAAAAAAAAAATTAATGAGCTGGAAAAAAGGAGCCTAACTCCATAAATTCATTCACAGCTCTAAGTAAAATCTTGGTAATTCCAGTAAATATCTAAACAAATAATAAACTTTTACATGAAGATGTAAACAAGATATTTTCAAGAGGTAAAATAGAAACACTAACCTTGAATTCAGGATCACCACATCAGCTAAAATTGCTTTTGTTTGTTTTTGGAGTTTTTGTGGCTCGCTTTTTTTATAGCCCTGTTCCTTATTCAGGAAGGTTCAAATTTGCTGAAGACAACTCAGTCAGTTTGCTATCATTGTGTGTGAAGATTATTTTTTCCCTTGTTTTAATGCCAAGCCTCCAGGATAGTTGACAGATTAAAACTAGGCTAATACTGACATTCTGTTCTTTATATAGTTTGATGGTATCAGTCTAAGGGTTCATTGGTGCGCCTGTGCATACGTAACAAACTAGCAGCCCTCATTATTCTGTGTGTACATGGGTGTGCATATTTTACCGGATGAAATGTCCAAACTTACAACACCTACCATACTTTATCTAAATATTTTCCAGATCTGTCACTGACACAGTTAAAAAAAAAATCACAAATACTAGTTCAGTTGCTAGTTATAACAGAAGACTTTACTTCAAACTTCATACTTCTGTTCTCATTTCTGTACGTCATCCAATTTGTTCAACATGTCAGTTCTTATGTACCAAAAGCATTTTTTTTTGAAAATTTGTCGCTTTTTTCTTATGAGATTTTTTTTCAGAGGCCTGCGTAATAATATAAATTATGATCATTTTAGGAATTATGCTTACCTAGCTAAAAAAAATTATTTTTCAAGAAAACAAAATAAATTGTATTGTGAAAAGAAGTAGTGAGGGGTTTTGAGACAAACATGCTTATAGTACTTTTTGCATAGGTTATTTTTTCCATTAGTATTTCTAATGGTTAGTTTAGGATTTTAAACAAGGACACAACTTATGACATTTCAATAACCATAAGTTTTAAGACTTCAAAGAAACTTTTAACCCTAACTCTCTTTAATTTTCAATAACAGTTTTATGAAAAAAGAAATATGGTTTAGATTTTTGTTTGCATTTAGTGAATTTAGTCATTCTAATTGTAGGCCCTGCAAGTTTAACTTTTTCTATTATGATTCATAAGTTAAAACTTCTTTTGAAAACTTGCATTTCTGTTGCACTCAGCTCTACTGGCAATACAATTGGGACATCCTGACATTTCCAGTAATCCTCAGAGTTCAAAAGGCAAGTCATGCTCCAGGTTGAGCAAACAAGTATCTCAATAACTCCCTTTAGACTCTAATTGTAAAGGTCGGACACAGAGGGGTGGGTTGTTATTTGGGATTCAGTGTCTTATCCACAATAAAACGACCAAGGGGATCTACTAAATGAGCCTTCTGAGAGAAGTTGTTGTGAATGCTATTAAAGAATCAGCAAAGGAAACATTAAGGTGATTATTTACTTGCATGCCTGTCCCAATAAGGAACAAAGTTCAACATTTTTGCTAGAGAACAGATGAATAACATTAATGATATTTGGAAGATTGTTTTCGAACAAATCCTCTCCATACAGAGTTTTTAATCAAATCCACTAGGACTGTAACTTTGTTAATTACTTTGCTTACTACTTTTCACTTTGTTTAGTTTATTATGAAGGTAAGATGTCCTGTAACTTGTGGGCTGCCTATTCAAACCGTCTCTCAGTCACTTTTCCACTGGGCACTGTTGAGTTGTCTATCGTCAGTGTGTCTCTACAGTCAGCCCCATGAGGGTTGAGAAGTTCTACAAGTGTGCCAAATTTCAAACTTCTATGATAAAGTTAGGCATTGTGACTTTCAAATATGAGAATTATTTTAAATTCTTAAATTTATTGCACAAGTGTCACTTATTCAAAAATATTTAGGCATAAAAAAACTATTTCAAAGAATGGTAATAAACATTCAAATTGAAATGGGTCTTTGGACAACTTCACTGCTCAAGTGAGTTTGTATACCATACATTTCTCAGGTTTCATGTATATATATATATATATATATTATTTATGAGTGCCACAAGGCCCATTTCTCTAATTGGCTGTGACACCATGAGTCTCCAGTAGACAATGACGTGTCTAAAAGTGAACTTTTTGTTAAATATGCCTCTGAGGTGTAGTAGTTTCTTACAAACCAGTGAACTTGTAGAATTTGGCTAAAAGTGCTAAATGTATTGTTAATAGTGTCTAAATTGGTGCCTAAAATGGTTTATAATTATTGATCAATTGCAAAGTTCCAGTATTTTTGTAGGATGTATCTGTAGTTCTACAATCACACCAGTAGGTGGCAATAGTATCACACAGACTTGCCAACCGGTTTTGCCATTTAGTTCCTGTGTGTAGGACAAGGGACACATCTAAAGGTTGAAGGACTGTGGCCCAACAAGACTGAAGAGACCATTGCTATAAAATGTGATATATTCACTTTAAGTAACACCTCTTCTGCCTTCCTTTATGCACCTACATTAATTTATTGTGCAACTATTTTTCCTCAAGATTAGAAACCAGTATTTTTCAGAAATATTTACTTCTGTAAGAAATCACACTATAGCTGTCTGATTGATGCTTTGGAATGCCCTGATACTCTTAATGCACTACACAGAGTCCACAGGTTATTTTAAAAACCACTAGAGAAATCTTATTCAAACAGGCTTTTGCTTACTGTTGTTTTTTCTTGTATATGTTTTGTCTTTGCAAAGCACTTTGTGGTGTCTGTAAAAGGTTTTACAAAAATAAGATATTGCTCTACAACTTGTTTTATATTCATCATAGAATTGTTTCAGACCTGTATCACCAGGGGTGTTGTGTATGTGTCAGGCCTGCTTGTACCCTCTCAACAATAGCATTTAGCTACCTTGATATTAACTGAGGTTTGTAGGAGCCCTTCCAAGTCATTGGTCATTTAAACATTTCCCAATTAAACCTCAGGATAAATTTGCTAGATTATATTCTCCTGTGAATACACACTTGTTTTCCCTCACTTTTTCAATATAATGATTGATTCACATAGCTAGGAAGTTGCTATTACAGACTTAGAAGATTAATGGCCTATTCTTCTCTAACGTCATTATTTGTTACTATTTGTCATTGTTTGTCAGGCTATAGGGAATAGTTCTTTTTTTAAATATAACTATGTTTGAATGTAACAAAATTGTGTTTGAAAAAAGTCCAAAGATATGGCTTATAGTTTACATTTAGTGGACTTATTTTGGGTCATTTATTTTATTATGATTCTTAAATGCAAACTCTCTTCCAAACTTATAAAGTTATTGCACTTACTTCTTTTTGCAATACAGTTGGGATATCCTGACATTTCCAGTAATCCTCAGAGTTCAAAAGTCAAGTGATGCTCCAGGACGAGCAAACAACCATCTTGGTAATCCTCTTTGGACTCTAGCTGTAAAGGTCAGACACAGAGGGGTGGGTTGTTATTTGGGATTCAATGTATTATCCCCCATAAAACCACCAAGGGGTTTATTAAATAAGCCTTCTGAGAGAGGTTGTTGTTGTTGCTGTTAAAGAATCAGTAAGAAAGCATTAGACTGATTAGTTGAAATGTCTGTTCCAATTACAAAGAGATTAGAAAGATTGTTTTCAAACTAATTCTCCCCACACAAGGCCTTTAATAAAATCCACTAGGAGAGCAACTTTATTGATCACTTGGCTGACTACTTTTCACTTAGTTTCGTTTAGTTCATTTTATGAAGTAAACAGAAAAAAAAAATCAAAAATCAAGATCCAGGATTTTAAAATAAAATTTAATACCATAAAATGTAGTCTAAATTGTACAGAAATTGTTTTAAATTAAATCACAAAAATTTTAACCATGCAATTTGTTAATAAAATAAACAAGGAAGTCTCCTATTTAAAGTGTAATTAAACAGCTTGGTTAACAAAAGAAACATATTAGGTGTTAGATCTTACTCTGTCAGTAAAAAAATGTACCTAGAAAGTTCTCATCTGCACCAACAAGCAAAATGAATTGTGCAAGAAAAATACATTTCTATTATTCCTAAACAATTATTGTGAACCAAAGTCATTCCCAGGGCCGTAAATGGCCAATGCGCCTCCATTTGGAAACCCTGGAGTTCCACTTTTTGATTGTTTAAGATATAAAATACAATTTGTTAAGATTTTCCAAGTTTTGATTCCTAAGGGAGGCATCCCAGTCAAGCATTTTCTTAATTTGCAGATTGTCCATATTTTTTCAGTTCAATTAACTTCAGGTGATAACTGTATCTCAGTTCAGCAGCTTCACATTCAAAGATAGAATCACATTACAACATTGAAGAAAAGTTGACCCATTTGTTGCTGAAAATGTGATGTTTAAAGGTTTTCTTCTTTCACAACACTCAGATTTCTGTGCCATTAAACAGTTTAGAAAAGTTTTTGAGATATTCTATTGGTCCTTTTTTTCTAAATTTCAGATAAACCCACTGAAAGGAAATTTCTCTATTGACCAAGATCATAACAATATAACTTTGCAAATCAAAGGTCTAGATTGGTTAACAACTAGTAGTTTTCTTTGTGTTTTAAAAAACTTCACGTCTTCTGAAAGTTTCTAGTGAGATTTAATGGGAAGTTTTGATGTTGTTTCTTCTTTCAAACTTCCAGTTTGGACAAAACCTACACATTAGAAAGCCCAACACTTTGATTTTGTTTATGTCTACTGCCTTGTGACATAAGACAATGAACTTTTCTCTTTTTCTGTACTACTGATGACAATATTTCTCATGTCTTGTTGTTCCGCTTCCCTTAAGCTACAGACATTTCTGGAAAAAACAACAAAAAGAAACTGATGTTGTTACAAAGAGGATTATTTTGTTGTCTTTGGGTA
This sequence comes from Poeciliopsis prolifica, assembly GCF_027474105.1. Taxonomy (NCBI): domain Eukaryota; kingdom Metazoa; phylum Chordata; class Actinopteri; order Cyprinodontiformes; family Poeciliidae; genus Poeciliopsis; species Poeciliopsis prolifica. The sequence goes on from NW_026562405.1 coordinate 254,765, forward strand.
CTTCTGGTTACTTCCTGAGGTCATTTTAAAACATTTGACTAAAATTCAATTTGATTACTGAATAAATGAATCCCCTTTAAGCCAGTATTGTTAACACCCTACAATTATCTGAAGTGTTGCAAAAATACATCTGTATCGTAAAAAGTAAGGATAAAGAAAAGCAAACAGTAAAACACTCAGCAGCAAAATGTTTAGTCATTTATTGCCCTCTTTGGTTTGATACAAAGATTCATTACAAAAATACAAAAGTAGTTATTAGAAAATATACAAAATTATACAGATATTCCAAAATTAAAGGCTATAAATTTATGATGGTATTATTGATACAAAACAAAAGAATTAAACACCTACTCTAACAGAAGAAATTCCTATCAATTTAGGATGAAATTTCTAAAATCAAATAATGTAACTTCTCAAATATATATATATATATTTCAGAATATTTGATAAAAGCTGAAAATTATAAATATTTTTTATAAAATAAAAGCAGTAAGTCCTTCAGCATTGGCAGATTTTTGTATTGAATTAACACCACAGCTTTAGTAAACATTAAGACTCAAAATTTGTTAAATTCCCTTTTATATAATTTAAAGCCATTTATACTTATTGGTTTGACAATTTGCTCTGGATGCAAAACAGAAAATATTTTATGTGACAAAAGCCAGAGTTGATAGAATTGGTATAAAGAACTCATGTTCTTCTTTGTTGTTTTTGTGTTTCTGCTGATGGTTGAAAAGTTGAAAATAATAACTGCAAACTGCCATCAATACATATTTTGTCAAACTGTAAAAAGGGTTCAGTATAAATATCACACTGAATGATTGTGACTATAAAGAAACCTGATAATTTAGTTGTGACCTGATGGCTCTTATCTACAATACACTCATTAGATCTAGTTTACAAAAGCAAACACCCTCCTTAGATTGGCATGCCTGTTAGAAATAAACCTGTAACAAATAATGCTTAGTAAACAAAGGTATTGAATATGTTCTCTGTAAAAGAACACTATCTTTTGAGGATGTTTTCCTTTTTCTTTTCTTTTTTTTTTTTAAATACAACATTTTTAACAACTACACTGTGCATTTGGTGGTCGGGGATTTTGTTAATCTTTACCACTTACAACTTATACAGAAATATTTTTTTTTTCCCAAACCATAAACTGTCATGTTTTTCTAGTAGAGTTCCTAAGATCTGTGAAGGTGTTGTTTAATGTGAGGGGTGTCACACTGTAGATCGCAATTGGTTAAGGATTTTTCAGGATGAGTCTTTTTCTTCTTTTTTCCTCCAGTTTTCCTGCTGTCCTGTGTGGTCACTCTGTTTGACCACATCACTTCCTGGAGAGGAGCTGGTTCTCCAGTTGCTCCAAACGGGCGGCCATAGAAGCTAGTGGATATTGTATTAAGGAGCAACAAATAAAAGAATGCTGCAGTTTCTGCTGTGTTCTAGTGCTTTTCAAAAGTGTTCAGACTCCTTAAACATTTTCACAAATGTTGCTTATTTTTCAGTTTCACTGAACATTTCAAATCATAAATAGACATAAAGAGTGACACTTGCATGCTAAAGATTTGTTGAATTATTTTCAAAGGATATGTTTTTGTGTAAACTGATCCAGACTGTTCATGGTGGCCTGCTGGAACTCCACCAGGTTCTCACAGGCACATGGATCTTTTACTTCAACCTCCCCCTGACTCTCCGCTGCAAAAAAAAAAAAAAAAAAAACAAAAAAAAAAAATTCTGTTCTCACAAAGCCATTACATTCATTATTCATTGACAATTTTGAGATTTTGAAGTAAAGGTCAACAAGTCTGTCAAATTTCAGACTTTAAATCAACTTATATGCGATTTATTGTAATTTTCTGTTGTCATATTTTAATGCAGTTTCCTGAGAAACTGCAATGTTATACGTTTGCCAGTAGATGGCAACAAACAACAGGGTATCTTGTTATTGAATCGCAGTCCTTGATCTGATGGGTGAATATTGATAACTGCATAGTGAAATAAATAAAACAGGTTCTTTTTAACAACTCTTCAACTGATAATGTAAAAATCAAGTGGCAGACATATCACCTGCTTTGCTTTATAACTTCTGTTTTATCTGAACTTCACAAACAAGCACAGGTGTTGACCTTTCTGTCTGTTTTAAATTGATCACATTGTAAAACAAGATATTAAACCAAATATTTTTAGTAAATTGTTCTAAGAGATTTGTTCCCAAAATCTAATCAGTCAAGAATGTTATGTTAAGAACACACAATAAAATAGTTAAAAAAATAAAAATAAAAAATCTGAAAACAAAGCAAGGAAAAATGATTGATTCTTGTTATTTCTAATCTTTGTACTGGTAATTTCATCTTCCTCCTCATGAGGACTTGATTGTGTAGATCTTTTCCTCAATACTATAGCCTTGGTTGTTTCTTTCTTTCTTTTTTTTTTTTTTTACCTGGGCACACATTAAGTTTGAGGTTGTCTGCGATGGTGTTGATGGCACTGAAATCTGTTGTGTAATAGAAATGTTTTTCCACAGGATCAGATGCAATCTCACGCAGCTCATCTTCCACAGCTTTGCCCACACCAACAGCATACATGGTGATTCCTGCAAGTATACAGATAAACACTAATTCAAAATGCATATTAAACCTATTAAATGTACAATGAATTGAAAAATTTACATGAACTCATAGTAGGCATGAATTACATATTAGATGAAATAATTTTTTTACCAGTAACTTTCAAAAACATAAACTGGATGCACAATAAACTTAATTTACTGTGAATTTCCTCAAGTCAAAATTATACAGACAGGCTCAAATATATATGTACAGTACCTCTACCTATTTAGTTAAATGTCCAATGGAAAACAACATTTATTGTTAATAACCATTAACAAGATTTTGGCAGAACTCAGGCTGGACATTTTAACCCTCTTATTACATAAAATGGTGGATTTTATTTATAATAGTTGTCATGCTCACTGTTAAGAATAGCCTTAGCGTTTTTTTAACAGGGGTGAGTCTGCCATCTCAGGAAAGGACCCTGCAGAGGATTAATGTTGGCCTGTCTGTGTGTTTTGCTGTGTGTCTGGAATCAATATCTTGTGGAAAGACCAAACTGTTTCAGAGTTTCAGTCATAGCTGTTGATTTCATACACAGATGTAGAATATCAACATAGTACTTCTAATAGCGATGATGCTATCACTGCCAGACTTTGATAGACTTTCCTGCAGTTAAAATATCATCTTCATTTTGAAAACACATCTCTTGTTGCTGTGGCTAAATAGCTCCATCTTTGGTCATCTGATTATTCAAAACAATCTAGATGGTTTAAGAGCTGATAAAACTGGCTAGTGTGTTGTATGATTATCCAACCCTGAAGACAAAATTTTCAAACTTATTATTTAAAGTACAAAAAATTAGATTAATGACCATGATTAATGTCAACCTATTATGGATAAAAAAAAAAACCTAGTTGGTACTGACCAGCTTCTTTAGCCTTTTTGGCGTATTCGCTGATGTCATCTTGGGATCGTCCGTCTGTGAAAACCAGTCCAATGCGGGGGATGTTGCGACTGGCTGGACGGGCGCCTTCTGCTTCTGAGAAGCTGTATTCCAGCATGTGCTTTAGTGCCAGACCTGTCATTGTTCCCTTTTCCATGTAGTCAACCTAAAAGTATAGATGTTGTAAAGCCATTACACAATTCTGTTGTAATTATTTTGCCTTTGAGTGAATCAGATTCAAGTACATAAGGATAATTTTGCTACCTTCATGACTGCAGCTTTGATATCTTCAGCGGTGTGGTACATGTTGAGTGGAAACTCGGTCCTGACCCGGCTGGAGTACTGAACCAGACCGACTCTGGTACCATGAGCAGACACGTCAAGAGAGTCTACAACCTGAAGGATGTCAGGAAATAATTATGACATCAGCTGCCTCTTTACGTTTTTATTTATTATTTTCACTCCTACAATATTTTCTTGTCACTAGGGTATACAAATACTCCCCTAATATATTTTTACAAAGTAAGTTTTCTTTATGTAAAATGAATACTTACATGATGCATTTGTCACAGTTTTGTGGTCTGCTGATTATGGTATCAACATTTTGTAATACATTATAAATATGTCAGAAAAAAAAATCTACCTGATTGACAAACTTTTTGACGAGCTCAAAGTTTTGAGGGCGGACACTCTTGGAGCCGTCAATCAGAAGCACCAAGTCGATGTTTGCAGTCTTGCAAGCTGAAATAAATACAAATGTTAAGAAAATAATACAAACAATTTATTGTGTTTGCTCTGTAAAGGAGAGGACGTTGATTCTGCTCTATTTGTCCATTTTTTCGGTATGTTATAACATAATATGCAAATCCCTCCAAAAACAACAGCGGTAAAGAAATATTAAGCCTGAAGACAAAAACAATACTGCAGTAGACAACGTTTAGCAAAGTGTTAAAGTATTACAGCAGTTTCAGCATGAAAACTAACTTAAAGGTGCAAAAGATGTTAAATAATCATTATTCATAATTATTTGAAACACTTTTCTTCATGTTAGAAAATGTATCCTCCCTTAAACTAGATGACAGCTCAAATATTCAACTAACATTTTTATTAATTACTAATTAATTGGATTCAAAAAATTTTTAGATTAGAATCCATCTTGGTCATGCAGTTTAAAAGTGGTCAGGTCCTGACAGGGATAGAACATTTTAAAGATAATCCGCTCAAGCATTGGGCCACTTTTTGTTCAGACATAGCTGAGCTGTTTTTCACATCAGTGCGGGTTCATCTTCAACATCCCATTTATCTTCATTCCGGTTCCAGGACATAGCTGCCCCTCTTCTAGTCAAGTTCCCACCATAAATCCTAACCCTTCTATTTTTTGTTTTCATCCTTTATAATGTCACCAATTCTTTCAAGGGATTATTGTCGCTATTATCAATATCAATTCATCATAAAAATGTATTTCAAAATCAAAACTTGATTTAGATGTCAGCAATGCATTGGACTCAAGCCCAGCAGCTCCATCACTAAAACGTTAATCAATACAAGAATTGTTGTACTCTGTAGCTGAAAAGGTTTAATTATGCATACATCAGTCCCTATTAGTGTCATATTGACTGGGATTGTGCAACATAACAAATAATTCTGCCAATATTTATAAGAATTAAGATCAATGTAGTCACATAAAAAGTATCACTTTTATCAATATGTAGCTTTTGTATTTCTGTAAAGGATAGCAATGCTACAGCCCTGTAAATAGGAAGCATGTATTGGTTGACTAGAGTTGTACATATGGCATTTGTTTAAAAAAAATAATAACTATATGTTATGGTGTTGCACATTTAAACTTAAATTCAAATGAGTGTAGAATCTGTCAAAACATCATTAGCATGTTTTGACAAATAAAATACATCTAATACAGTTTTTATTAATACTCTGTATTCAATTATGCATTTTCTTGTTCATAATGATTGTAACTAATCAGGTTAGTATAAAGTGTCTTGTAATAAATATGGGTCTCTCGCTAGAAGTTCCCAGTGTGTGTCAGGCTGAATTATAAAATAATTTCCATATCTATCAATCATGTTTTTCTCTAAGGGTTGGACTTACTGCCGCATGTCTTGCCATCATCCTGAAGCAGCTGTCCTTCAGGACAGATACAGTGGTAAGATCCAGGGGTGTTTACACACTGGTAATCACAGCCATGCGTCACCGTGTTGCACATGTCCATATCTAAAAATACAAATTAATGAACAATTAATCAACAAGACACTTAAAGAGACAAAACACGTCATGTATGAGGGAACTGCTGTTGTGATAAAAGCTGAAACATTGACAAATAAATCCAAAAGTTATAACAAAACATTGTTTTTCTACCAGTTTATTGTGCACAGAAAGCATGCTTTATATTTACTGTTTCACAAAGTTGTTTTTAATTACAACTTTGCAATGCAGAAAAGCAATGCAGTGAACACTAACTTTATCATGTCCAGTTAGATAATCCTCCTCAGACACATTTCTCCCTCATCTTTTCTGGAAAAGCGCTGCCTTTTTCTAAGTCAGCACTTAATCATCTTATATTTGGACTTTTATATATCTGCAGAAGTCCTTTGCTAACCTTGCCTAATACATTTTTTGATTGAATTAAAACCTGGACTTATGGCAGGTGGATGAATAACTACAACCTTTGCTGGCAGATTTTTCAGACAGGTGGGAGATGTGCATCAATGATGTGTGACAACTCAACCTAACCTGGTGTGTTGCACAATACCCAAGCTGACTAATATATTGTGTTACTATATTTCTTTAAATCAAAGTGTCCTACACTGATGTAAAGATGTATAAGCTAATACTGGATGTCGAATTCATCCAGTGTTTGGAGGTCACTTCTGGCCATTAAAAGGCCATAAAAATGGTACCCAAATGTCATTTTAAGATCAGAGATTAAGTTTTTAAATTCAGACTTATATTGTATTATGCTGTCTAGTCTCTGTTGATCAACTGTACACACATTAAACAAAGAAAACAGATAAGAGGTTTAATTAAGTTTTGAATCTCAATTTTCATGACAGTTAAAAGAAAATGACTTACAAATTGCAAGTCAGTGCTGCTTAAAACAGCAAGAACATAAAATGATTCTACAAATGAACTGGGAAATATAAAGGTAGAGAAACAGTAGTGATGAATAAATTACATTTAATCAAAAATGGTATGCAGAAAAAACAAACGCAAAACATGCGGATTCACTGACTTGTGCAAGTCCTCTTGTCCCTGTTGAGTTTAAATCCTTTGTTACAGTCACAAGTGAAGACACCTGGAGCACTGATGCAGATCTGTTCACAGTCATGTTTCCCCTCAGCACAGAGGTCAATGGCTAAAACAACACAGACATGCACATGTCATGTCAGAGTCAAAGGGCAATGCATTATGAGTTTCTTTGTCAGCAAAACCAAGGACATGGTGATGGCCTTCTCAACAGAGTTCTGACTGCTGAACCATTTGTTAAGATTCTCCTCCAATACAAAATATATTTTTAGAAAGTGCCAGGAGTGGAAATCCTGCCTTATGAATTATGATTCATTTTCCTCTTTGATTTTAAGTTCAATTTCGTTTAACTTTATTTATTTAGCTAGAACAGCACCAATACACCTCGACAAAATACCTCCATAATATACCTGAATTAGAACAACGGCTAAATTTCACGTAGTCTTAAAACAGGAACTAAACAGATAGCATACATTCAGATTTATCCAAGAAAATATCTTGTAACATATTCGAAAGGTGATATGAAACAACTACAAACTGATTTCATCTATTTAAATCGGAATAAATTTTGCATATTTTAAGAAAAACCTGAGCAGCTCTTCTCATCCTCATTGAGTCTGTATCCCTTGTTGCAGTCGCAGGTGAAGATGCCCGGGCCCATGTTCACACAGACTTGTTCACAGTCATGTTTTCCCTCAGCACAGAGATCAATGGCTAAAATTAGAGACAATAATTAGTTTCAAGCTGTTGTTATTTAAAACTTATTCATAAACAAATACATAGGACTCCATTGCCTATTAAAAAAGAATAGCCTTGTATAATTAAATATTATGTAGCAAGAAGCATCAAGACCAACAGTAATAGTAAGATTCAACAGAAAAAGCAAATGAAGAAGACAGGGGAGGATAGATTATTTTAGTCTTTTTCTTGTTTGGTGAATTGTAAAGTCTCTATAAAACAAAACAAGAAGGCAGAATAGAACTGTAGTTAGTGATGCAAAAAGTTTTCTACCAAGAGGGTGAAATTAATCTTATGATTACATTTAGAAAAATGTGGTTTGATTGTTAAATGGAAACTTACAAAAGTTTATGTTCAATAAAACCCTCTCTTAGTTATGGTAGGCTGGTATCTCGGATGTTGCCAATCATGCTAACCAATAAAATTATTGACAAATAAACTTGAATCAATGCTTTGTCTTCTGGTCATATATCTATGTTTTTATCACATTGTTCATTTTTATGCTTCAGTAAAAATATGAAGGAAGAACAATTATATGGTATCACTCGTGACATTATGGTAGGTATTTTTTGACAGTGGAAGTTTTATGTTTTAGATAATCTATTTTGTGAATTTTTATGGTCAGATTGAGCAACATTTTGGATAGTATACTTATATCTAAATATTTAATCTTGTATGAGGATGTAAAGCTAATTAAATCCGACATATTTAAATACTAGTGAAACAACTGATTTTGACCAATTTTACAAAAATGAAATACTTTGCTGTTAGATAGATATAGTACCCATTATCCTTGGATTCGTGTAAATATGTACATATGGCTGTGTGTATTTCTGTGATGGCCTGACTAACGTGAGCATGTCTTCTTGTCCTCGTTGAGTCTGTATCCCACGTTGCAGTCGCAGGTGAAGATGCCCGGTCCCATGTAGACACAGACTTGTTCACAGCCATGTTTTCCCTCAGCGCACAGGTCAATGGCTGAATTACACACATTTATTTAGTTAAATTCCCAATCTATATATCCTTAAGTTTTTGACAAAGTAAAATCATTGATAATCACAAGACATTTGTTACTCAAAACATGGCATTTGTAATTGTACAGTTTCCTTTTTCTTCTGAGGAAGCATCATGTTAACAAGACACAAGACAAAACAAGAAAGAAAGAGGATCATTTATTTTGGGTTGCAAATAACAGTAGGAAAAAGTAGCCTATAGAGTTAGTAAAGTGAAGCATTTTTTTTATCAAGATGACTGAACTGATGCTATTTTGAAGACTGTAATATTAACTTAAAGCTTGATATTATATGAGACTTTTTAAATGTCTCATACAATTTTTGTTGTTTTTAGCACACTGAGTCATGTTATACCAAAGCCATTGGACTCTGAATCCTAATCCTCAGGATGAACTGTCTGATATGTTTTAGACATGGCCGATTGTTACATTTTTTTAAAGGATAGGTCATAAATAAATTACTGAAAATTACCGTATGCACCACAAACATATGGACTAAAAATAGGAACATGATGTGTACTATCCTAACAATTTTTGTTTTTTTTTTGTTTCCATAAAAATCTTTGAAGTAGCAAAAAATATATAATACTTTCCCAAGAAATAATGGAAAGAGTAAAGAAACTTTATCTTTGTTGTAGATAATCAACAAAAGGAATGATGTATAGATTTATATATGTAAACATGTCGGTACATGTGTGTATTTCTGTGACGGCCTGACTAACGTGAGCATGTCTTCTTGTCCTGGTTGAGTCTGTATCCCTCGCTGCAGTCGCAGGTGAAGATGCCCGGTCCCATGTAGACACAGACTTGTTCACAGCCATGTTTTCCCTCAGCACACAGGTCAATGGCTAAATTGCACACATTTATTGAATTAAACTTGTTAATCATTAAGCATTATTTAAACATTTTCAAATTACTTGGAAATGTTTCCACAGTTCCAACAAGTAAAAACAATGTTTCCCATATGGCAATTTCTAACTTCCAAATAATCCCTGCATTTAAGTGAAAGCTAAATTAGTAGATTTAGTAAACAACCATTCGGAAGATCTCAAAAGCTCAGTTCTTGAAAAAAGTATTCCTACAAATTCTCCAAATAACCAGGATTATAATATTCTTGGAAGGATTTAATGAAAAATGTCATTATGGATCAATTTGTTTGAGAAAATGTAAAATTTGTATTTCTAAATAATAGTAGCAAAATATATTAACGCATCCACCATTTGACTCAAATATGAAGTCTGTGTAGTAGCCTGATAGTAGACTTTAAATTTTATTTCAGGACAATAAGGGCAGAAGCATCTTCAACCTTGTTATCAAATTTAAACAATGTAGGCAATTCTTTGCATTGTCAGATTTTTTGTGTAATGTCTATAGGTATGTATTTTTGTGAGAAACACAAAACTGACTAACGTGAGCAGGTCTTCTCGTCCACATTGAGTCTGTATCCCTCGTGGCAGTCGCAGGTGAAGATGCCCGGTCCCATGTAGACACAGACTTGTTCACAGCCATGTTTTCCCTCAGCGCACAGGTCAATGGCTAAATTATACACAATAACTGAGTTATCTTGTTGGTCTTTAAAAACAACCAAAGTGAAATAAATATAACTGTCTTGCACTTTTCAAGTAAAAAAAAAAAAAAAAAATCAAAATTCAAGTTTGTTTTCTCAAGGCACAGATCCAATTTTGCATATAAATGATGGGAGGTTGGAATTTTTTTATACAGTATTTCCAAGTTATCGTTTTCATAAATAATAACAGTATAAAATGTACTAGCTGGGTTGATTGTACTGTATAGGTTAAAATCTGAGGTCCCACTAACGTGTGCAGGTCTTCTCATCCACGTTGAGTCTGTATCCCTCATTGCAGTCGCAGGTGAAGATGCCGGGGCCCGAGTAGACACACACTTGTTGACAGTCATGTTTTTCCTCAGCACACAAGTCAATGGCTAAATAACAAATATTCAGTCCATTAAATTAGTTTTTCTGAAGCTTTTTTATCAGCCATCACAAATTATTTCTTAATATGAAATAATTTATGTAGGACTTGCTGAATCTAGTAAATAATATGTGGTATTTATAAATCCCATCTTATTTGCAAGACAGGTTATTTACATAAGCTCCCATCAAAATATAAATCCCAGAGTCTAATTTGTGTTGAGTTGATAACAGTATCAGATTGAATGTTTTATCATTTCTACTTAATCCCTTAAATAAATATACTTAAATACTATACTTAAATGAGAGATTTGCATTTGTCCTTAAATAATTGACTACAACTGTATGTGACATGTTTTCAGGTAAAATAAGTGTGATGTCTTTAAACACTCCTGAAAAACGTTTCAACAATTACAGTGACATGTGGAAGCTGTTCAGTGGCATATAGTTTAGGTTACAAAATAAAAAATGGGCAAAATGTAAGTAAATTAAACTTTGTTATTGTATCCTTTGTATATGTCTATCTGAGCAGGTGTATTTTTGTGAGGGCTGGACTAACGTGAGCATGTCTTCTCATCTCCGTTGAGTCTGTATCCCTTGTTGCAGTCGCAGGTGAAGATGCCGGGGCCCGAGTAGACACACACTTGTTCACAGTCATGTTTTCCCTCAGTACACAGGTCAATGGCTAAATTGTAAACATTTAAGTTAGATTTACCGTTTATTTAACCATTTATTCCTAAAACCTTTAGCAATCACAGACAAATTTCTTTACAATTAAATAAATACATTTTGCAGTTTCATACATTATAGGTGCAAGGAGGGTATATAAAGGAGCTCATCTAAATATTCAGGTTTTTATGTTTTTGTTAAAATGTGGTAGTCATTAATCATTATCTGGATGAGTCATCCACTGAATTAGATTTTCTAAAGTTATGGTGAAAACAGTTACATTCATTGTATCAGGATTCAACTGTCCTTAAAAAAATATTTCTTTTACACAAACTTCAATTTGCTGATTTTATGTGAGCTTATTTGAATATCTTTATATATAAGGACTGTTTAGAAAAATTGACTAACGTGTGCAGCTCTTCTTGTCCACATTGAGTCTGTATCCATCGTTGCAGTCGCAGTTGGAGATGCCCGGTCCCATGTAGACACAGACTTGTTCACAGTCATGCTTTCCCTCAGCGCACAGATCAATGGCTAAATTACACAAATTTATTGAGTTAAATTGGTAATGTATTAAATGTTGGGGGTTTTTTTGTTGTATTTTTTTTTTTACTGAAAACATACTGTCAGAACAGGCCTCAAACATGTAATCACGTGTTTCACGTATGCAATCACTCGTAACCTCTAAATATCCCCTGTACTCCAGTTGTTATAAATCAGAATAGTTGACAATCTGTCATTAAAAGCACATTTTTCTCTTAACAATAATTATATGGTACTCAGTCTTTGAAGATCTGTGTGACTTAAGTGTTGGGTTACCAAAAGGTCTTACATTGACTTAATTTTTTTGTGTGAATTATCCTGAAATCCAGGTGGTGTTTGCCTCTCTGCATCTGTAAATGAGTGCATGTGCAGAGGACATGCACATGAACTAAAACACCACTAGACGGAAAAGTTTTATAGCTGTTAAAACATTCTGTATTTTCTATTCAAAAGGTTCATGTTGGTTTCATATTGAATTGTATGTTACTTTCTTTTAATGAAGTACATATTTTCAAAAGTAATAATTGTTAGTACCATGATGTTTGTGACATGAGTATGAGAGTATATCCGATGTAAATACACTGGATTTCTTGTTTGTAGTATATTGTATTGTGCCAAGAAGATAAATATAATAATGTTGTAATTAAGTTGTTTAATAAAGTTGTTTGATCATTTTTATGAAGTGGTGGAAATGTATTAGGAACACAAACAAATGCTTTTGGAAATGGCAGCTAAGCAGTGTTAATTATCATAATTTAATCTCACCTCATCAGATTAACAGGGACAGGGCAAGCACTGCTATAGCCTGGCATAATTCTGAGTTTGCATAAAGTTATAGCAAGAAGCAAGAGAAATTCAGCAAAGCCTTTATGATTTGCATGAAGCCAGCCAGAAAATGAACATTTCAGCATTTGATGTAGAGTTTTAAATCCATTTGATGTTTCAAACTGCGTGGCCCACTGCTAATTACAAACAAAATCCAGGTTTGGCTTATACTGGAACTACCCTATTTATTGTCACATTAGTGGCCAATAGTGGCTAACTTTAAAGCTAATTAAACTAATATGAAACTTCTCCAGGAGCAAATATAATCTTGTATGGTCAAGTGATATTGCAAGTATTCATAAATTGATCCCAATGAACTCAAATCCTTTTTTCAGTTCCATTTACAGAATAAATGGAACTGTAAAAAAGTTCCATTTATTCAGTTCAGTTGGGTAGTGAAACTACCCAACTTAACATAACTTTTTAGCAATACTTAGAAAATGTACCAATTTTCCATTTCAATAAAAAATAGTTTGACATGAATTCATGCAAACAAAATCTTGACTATTCTAAAAATAGCAGTTTATTTTGCATGTGTCACACTGTAACATGTACAGACAGTGAGGTTTGTGTGAGTGTGTGTTGTGTGAGTGTGTGAGACTAACGTGAGCATGTCTTCTTGTCGTCATTCAGGTGGTAGCCTTTGTTACAGTCACAGGTGAAGGATCCAGGTGAGCTGATGCAGATCTGTTGGCAGTCATTCTTTCTCTCAGCACACAGATCAATGGCTGAGAAACACAAATACACAGAAATATAAAGACATATAAAAAATCAACAAGTTTAACATTTATCAGATCTTTTAGTAGAATAGCCAGTTGTACTTTCTCCAATAAATGATATTTGCTCCACTTCTTAAGTACTTGCATATATTACTTAGTATTCCTTTATTCCACAGATGCTGGACAAATATAAAAATATTCTATCTTGATCTGCAAAAACAAAAGTGTATCTTGCTTGGTAACATTTTTACCTGAACATGTCTTCCCATCAGCATTGAGCCTGTATCCAGGCAGGCAGAGGCAGGTGTAGGATCCTGGCAAGCTTTCACAGAGATGCTCACAGCCGTGGTCAGACTCCAGACATAGATCTATACCTGCAGCATAGTTAAGGCCAAAGCCATGATAACAATTGAACTATTTGCTTTGCATTTCAGTCTAATACATATCTCTAATGCAAAATCTAGTGATATTATTACGTAATTATGAGGCTTTATTAGTTGAACTGTTGCAGTACAAAAATCTGGAATAGTGCTAATAAAATAATACTATGATAATAACTTTTCTACAGGTATATTAAGCACCTAATCAGCTTCACTCTCCCTTTCATATATTTCTGATCAATCCCTGATCTATTCAAATGAATTGTTTCTATGTTACTTTCTACCCCTTTCTTAAATTTAGTAAAACTGCAATATATTTTTAGAGTAATAGTTCTGTTCAGAAAAGCTGATGGAAGTGGAAATATGAAGGGAAACATATAGTCTGGTATGAAATATATTAAAACATTTAGCAGAGAGATGGGATTTTTTTATCTTCAAGGTAAACATTTATTGTTTGGTCGATTCCATTAAGGTTATTTTGGCCCAGCTAAGTCCATCTGCAGAACATTTTCACAATACTTGGCTACAAGATGACTTCAGAAAACTGTAATCCATTTGTTGAATGAAATGTGAGGTCTCAGATGGGACTTTTATAAAAACATCATCTGAAATCCAGGAAAACTGACTTTCCAGAGTTCAGATACTTTATGACCACCAAAGAGTATTCAAAATTGTTCTGAGTCAGAGTTTTACATTCCAGCAGAAATATTTTTTTACAGTTTATGCTAAGTACTGAAATAATAGGAAAAAATCAAGCATCAAACTTAAGTTGGTCAGGAGCAATTTAAAGAACATTTTCTTGAAACTTCACAACTGTGCAATGGTTTTGTCCAGCAGTCTTACCACAGAGCTTGTCCTGGAACTGCAGTCCAAACTGGTAGATAAGGTCAAACCTCTCCACCAGGAAGACATGGTCTTCGAAGGGCGGGGAAGCCATGGCTCTTAGTGATGTCATATCGGCTCTGGCCACTCCCACTGCATAGATCTCAATGCCTCTTTCTCTGGCCTCAGCCGCCACCTCCGCCACACGGTCCTGAGGACGTCCATCTGTCACAATCACAGCCACGTTGGGGACCTAACAAGAAAGAAAATTATCAGCTTGCTACCAGTGTATTGACTATTAGTGAGCTCTCTTTTGCTAAAAGTATGTTCTCTTAGATCACAGATATTATATTGCTAACATTTGTATGCCTTTCATGCCAAAATTATTGATGAACTCCACAAAGTCTAGTTAAATTAAGATTTCTAGTACTTGATTTATTATTTGCCTGAGAAATATAATTTTGGACTTCCTTTGTATCAGTTGTGAATATCTTCAACCAATCAGACTGTCAAATAAATAGGAACAAATTGACTTCAGACAGCAGTTTGCACACCTTTGGCCTATCTCCCTGTCCGGGACTGAAAGCTTCATTCATCAAGTATCTGATGGCGAGGCCTGTCATGGTGCCCTGAGCCAGTGGAACAATCTCATTGATGGCTTTCACCATGTTTTCCAGCTTGCTGTGTGTCTTGAGGGAGAACTCACTGCGGACCTGAGCACAAAGAAGGTGACTGTCGACAGCAGCATAACCAAACTGTTCAGAGTTTCCACAATTCTTCTGAAAGAAAATCTACAAATTAAATAAACTACCAAAGAAAATCTTTGTACACTATGAAAAAATATAACTGGAAATGATTTGGATGATGACTGCAAAAAGTACCTGGCTGGAGTACTGAACTACTCCCACTCTTGTGGTGTCTAGTCCAATGTCCAGTGTGTTCAGGATGTCGATCAAGAACTTCCTCATTGTCTCAAACTCGTGTGGTCTTACGCTGCGGGAGCTATCGATGAGGAAGACCAGATCCACCGGGCCAGACTTACATTTCTGATTAGGACCTGAGACAAGAAAACACTGTTAAGTAGTTAATAGAACAAATGACAAACCAATGTCTTGAACTTGAAAGCAGGAAATATGTGAGTACTCTTATTCTACTTTGACCTGCAAATTTTGACCTTATATCTCCAGAGTCATTCTCCTGCCCACGTCAGCTGGCCAGCTTGATTTTATGAGCAGTATGGCTTCAATATTAAGAAAACAAACAACCACACTATAATAGTTTAATGTTATTATAGAAAGTTACAATGAGAATACTCTAATTAACTCATGTTTTTCTCACTCTTGTCCTTATTTTGTAATTATCAGATTTCCTACCACCTTATCTGAGCTTTTTTAACTGGAATCTGCTATTTTTTTTTTTTTTTTGACTTTGGCTCGATATTGGATTTTCATTTTCGTCAAAAATTTGTCTCAAACTGTTTAAATAGATAGATATTGATTTGATTTGTGATTTGCAATAAGACTCTTTTAAAGAAGTTGCTGTTTTCAACACCAGTAATTCATTTGAAGACTTATTTGCAAACTAATCTTTGCTCCACACTGTTTGAGTCAGGTTTTATAAAACAATAGGTTATTTTCAGACCAGCATTGGAAAGCTCACTTCAGCATGAGTCGTATACTGAACTCTTACGACACCTAACCTTACTTTTCCATGGCTCCAGCTTTTACTGGGCATCTGTTTTCATCTTTCATATTTGACTCACTTTCATGTTGTAACATCATCATGGTTCAAAAACACTGCAGCCATATATGAGTTTTTGATGAGGCTGTGTTTTCGTAGCAGATTTATAAGCTGGAATGGGACTGTTTGATTAATGTACATCCAGGAGCTGAGCTTAAACTGGAAATAACAACCAGAGACACAGTGGTCAGTGTAAGAAGCCATGTGGGACTCATGGAATCCTTCTTTAGTTTCGAACAGACGTGAATGATAAAGTATTTAAGCACCTCAGTGATTCTATTGTCTGGCCATGAACATGAAGTGAATAGCAGATGGAATATGAATTGACTGTTTAAAAGTCCCAATAAGCTTATTTGTTCCCACTGTGAGTAACAAAAATGTCAAAAAATTAAAGATGACACTCAGTTGATGTTTACAACCTAATATTTTCTCCTCGTAAAGGCAGACAGACCGACCTGCTTTTGGTCTGGCAGTGGTGAAGACGGCAAGAGTCAGAAAAATTAAGACACTCAGTCCTCTGAAGTTTTCCATCTTCACTCTGAAGGTCACAGTTGTGCAGAAAGTTCACCCGCAGCTGAAGCTGGTTCCACTGGACAAGAGCCAAACTGTAAAGATGAGAGTTGGTGGGTCAGTCAGAGGTAAAGCAGACAGACAGAGACTTGAGCCAAAGTTTAAGATGCATCTTAAGCAGTCCTTGTGAAATGTCAAAGAAACTTTAAAAGACCAAAAATACCTGAATTAATGATCTTGGTTAAATAAAATGGCAATGTTGGCACTAATTTCTACTTTAAGGATATCATTACAACTACTACTACTACTACTAATGCTGTTTAACTTCAATGTTGGATGAGTTAAGAATGAAGGTATAACTACCTGCTTAAAACTTAGCATAAAGACTGATAAAGACAGTTAACATTAGAAGAATATCAATCTATCATTCATCTCTGCAAAATATTTTTTTCTGAAGTAATAATTTTCTAAGCTTATTTCTCAGTTTACAGATAGTCGATTAAAAATAATAACCACAGAGAGTTTAGAAATAAACTCTTTTTAAAAAGACACAAGGCCAAAAACGTTTTTTTAGTGTGGAACTAGAAATGAGATGTAAGTTTTCCAGATTAACTGATTGATGTTTGTTGTACTCACAGAAACACACAAAACATGTGCAAACAGAAGAGTTAAAAGCTGATGAGTACAATAGACATTACTCTTTAAGATGAGAGTGCCTGCCTAATCTATAGGGGGCCTGCTGCCTAAAACCAGCAGCGATGGACAGAGTACATCCTGGGCAGATCAGAGTCCGTCCTAGAGAAACATGACGCACTATCTAGAACCATGCAGGCACTCACACCTAAAAACAATTAACATTGGCCAGTCAATCAAACATACATGCTCTAAAATGTGGAAGAAGGCCAGAGTATTCACAGAAGACCCAGAACATTTCTCACACACTGGAATCATATTTTTGACTTTCTTTCAGTTGTGATAACAACATATTCACCAACAGGTCACTGCATTTATTAACTCTCTGCCCCAAACTTTAATTTGCAACATTTACTTATATTTTTATGGAACTCATTTTGCTTTTGCCAAATTCTTGATAAAACCTGTAATTTACTGATTGTTTGACACTGTATAACCAGTGTGGCTATCATAAAAAAAGGCTCACATTTTAAAAGCACTTTATTTCTTTGAGTGAAAATTATGCAGCAATGCATTATTTGAAGATATTATCCCGTTCTGCTTCATTTCATTCGTTGGTGCTGAACACAGTAATTAGTGAGGAAAAGATTCCTGCAGAATTCCCCCCTTTGTGTTCCTAATGGCTCTGGCAGGCTTGTGTTGCAGTGGGACATTCCAGTCCTGCTCTATCATAAAAACCACTTGGCTGGAAACACCTGGTGAAGGTGCACAGCAGTTCCTGCTAATAGAAGGCTGTGGAGGAACACACACAAGTGCCTGACCTGCCTGTGTGTCTGTCAGTAACCCTGTAGGCTATCAGTTTGGCAGCAAAGGGGTAACGATAATGTCTGGAATGTGTTTATGTTCATGGAACCTGGTCAACTCAAACAGGCAGCATGAAAGCCACCTCTCTGTTTTTAGGTCCACAGAGATCCTGTGGGAGTTAATCTCCTTCAGACTGGTAGACAGAAACTGGAGTCATCCTGAGCTCAGAACAGAGTCATGAGTCAACAGATGTAGCCGAGCACAAAGGAACTTTTCTCTGCTTTTTGTCTCGTCTTTCTCTGAAGCATCTGTTCTTCCTCTCTGTGCCTACTTACTCTCTCCTCCTTCAGTCTTGTCATTATTTTTTATTTTTATAGGAGCATCTCTGTGGTTAATGGAAGGCCAGCCAAACATCTGGAGTACATTCCTTATGCTTTTACATATATGTTGCAACAGAGCCAGGTCAATGGCTGCATCTTCTATAAAGGGAAGCAGAATTAGATTTTGAAGCCATAAAACATTTTTTTAAACACAAACGTCCTATCAAACCTAATAAGTTATTGCAACACACTTACACAAAATTTTCCTTTTGATTCACCCCTTGTAAAACTGAAACACTATTATAGAGACAATGTCACAGCATCTGCAGCATTGATGGTACATGTTACAGTTTATATTTTCTTGACAAAAAGGCCTTAGTAACATTGAATATGTTGAACATGCTTCCTGTTGATGTTAATGACACTAAAAACACACAACAAAAACACTTTCTCTACCAAGACACTTTTTGCTCAGAATTTAAGAAATAACTGGAATCCTGAAGCTGAGGGATGAGTTCATGCCATAATTACTACATTGCTTCAACAGCCAGACCAATAAAACAACCGCTTGTGTTGTTTCTTGTGAACCAGCAGTTACCGAAAATATCCACTATGTGGCAGCCTTGTAAAGCTCAACATACAATCAGGAGGGTGGGGTGTTTTATGAACAGCTAATCTTAACAAGTGGAGCTAGAAGCTAATTTGACCACAGTTTGCTTAATAGTCAAAGGAGAAAAAAATCTGCAGCAGGATGAATCTGAATGTACAAGAAATAAAAAAAATCAAAATAATTACAATCACCTGTCTTTCTGCTTCTTGTTAAGTTTACAATATAAAAAAAAAAAAACATAAATAAATGAATAGTCTCTGATTTCTCTCTGAGCGAAATGTTTGGTCCAAACATTATTTTGAATGTAATCAAGACAGGCTGCAAACTGGAATGCTGTAGATGTTAGAATTGCTGCCCCAAGTTCCTGGGATGGATGGATGGATGGATGGATGGATGGATGGTGAGATTGTGAAATTAATAGGCACTAGTGATTCTGCTAAAATAAACAACAGGAACCAGAAATGATATTAGAAAAAGAAAGCTCATATTTTATGCTATATTATATTTATCTAATAAGCCACTAATTAGACAGCTTGAGACTTGAGGCTGTCTAACCATGAATTGTGTGTGTGTGTTAAACAAAGACTCCTCAGTCTAACTTTCCCCTTACCCACTACCCCCCACTCCTCATTTTGAGTCGTCCTCTCACATTCACCGTTCAGTCAGTGAATGACCATGACCCAATACAATGACCCACTACAATCCTGCTGCTGCTGCTCAGCAGCATTGACACTCAAGAACACACATCTCCACTGCCTCCCACAGGCCAGCACATGTTCTATAAGTGTCCACAAAGAAGATCATTCAGCCCAGCGAAACATATTTTCTCTTCAAACATCGTATTAACTGGCCAGTGGTGAAAGCTGCAAACAGTGTTGACAGTCAGTTATCAGTGTAGCTTTTACTGAGATTCTATTTTCTTTCATTAACACTTTGAATGAATCACAACAATATGCCTCCTTACGTTCTTCAAAAAAAAAAAATAATAATAATAACAGCCTCTCCAATTACTGAACATTTGAAAGTTGAAAAAAAACTGAAAAGAAAAAATTTACTTTGAGTTTAAAATTAAAGCAAGCAGCAGTTAAATGTTTGTGAGGCAGTTTGATGCCACATACTGCAGTGCCAACCAGCCGTTACGTTTATAGATCTACTTCTGAAGAATAGCTGGGGCCCAAGTTGGCATTGGCATATGCTGGCATGCAAGTGAGATTACAACAGATGAAACATAAACTGTAATTTTTACATTTTGGCAGTAAAAACACAACGTTCTCTTTGTACCAGTCTATTTGCTCTTAAATACATGAAGCAGTACAAGTTTGGCTTTGAAACATTTAGTTTTATGTTATTTTAGGCTTTTCCATTTCATTAATAAATGTGTCAAACTTCTGTGAATGCACAAAGTAGAACTGTTTTAGATTACTTGCCAGAGATGGTTGACTCAGAAAACTTTTCAGCAAACTCTTTTGGAGTTAAGGACTCTGCTGAATTCTGAAAAGGTGTATTGCATATTTTTGTCTTACTGATAAGACTGTCGATGTGATATATTGTCTAGTAAGACCTAATCTTGGTATAATTATGCATGTGCTAACACTTCTCTGTTATACACAGTGTAGGAAGACTGTTAGAAAATATGCTCATATACAGAAGAGGTGAATGACTGAAACTGGTATCTGATTTTCCTAGCCTCTGAAATTAAAGGGCTATTGTTTTGCTGTACTATTGTTTTCATAAAAAAAATATTATTTGATGTGCAGCTCTAGTACAGACAAATAAATATTATTCTACACTGTTGAGAGGTTCTTTTAACTCAGATGGTAGTGTCTCACAAAGTAAGGGATCATACTGTAAACGATAGCTTGCCGGTTTAAAGCTCTGTCGATCTTAGTCACCTTACCATTCTGCCCATGTGCAAGATAGTTCACTCGTTTTGTGATTGACTGACTGAATAGCAGCCTCACTTTTGTCAGTCTGTCATAGGACAGGTGTGGCTATAATGTAGCTTATCGCAATCAGTAAGTGAAAGTGTCTGAAAGGGTGAATGATGCTTTGGAGTCCTCAGATTTGATAAGGAGCAATATGAAGGTCATCTTCAGTTACTTGTATATCAGAAAAGAGAGCATAAATACTCAAATATGTGAGCGAAGCAAGTGGAACAATTTTACAGATTTCCCTGATGTCCACTCAAACTATACAACCACTGCATGAAACAAACTCTGAGCTGACCTCAACTTCAGTTTGAGGCTCCTGCAAAATAAGTTGCACGAACAAGATGTTCAAGCTGCTCGATGTCTGATGTAACTGGAGATCTGGGTTGTAACTTACTCTTCTGATGGCATGCTTTTCAACTTGCTGATTTAGTAGTGACTTACTAATCTAACAAGATTTAATTATTCTCCATGTTATTTATATAAAACCTTTACCTACATGGAAATTCCTGCACCAAACAAAGTAAAATACTTTTACAGATAATTCTACAGATGGATTGGGATTGTAGTAAATAATGCAAGTGTGTTTTTTCACACAAACACTGTCATTTTGAGTTCTAATTGTTGCTAACTAAAAAATATGCTGGAGACACTTCAGGAGATGTCACTCTTTAAGATGAATGTAAACACGCCATCGTGAATATAAGTAATATGGCAGACCTGCTACAGAGAGTGTTGTTTCAAATCCATAAGGATGGTTTTATATTTTCATCCTGCTGCATGTCCAAAACTATCATTTATCAGGCTAAAAGTACCCTTTTAAATAGTGACTTTTAAGCAGATATTAAACCAACTTTATATTAAACACACGTTACTATCTTAAAAATATTTTGTTTATTAATCTGGAGTTATATTCTTCTTTTAAGTGTCATATTTTCATTAACCATAAGCAGAAAAGTATTATATCTAAGAACTAAATGCATAAACATAACTGAGCACAATTAGCTATGTGTTTCACTTAGTGAAATTAGTTTCTGAAAATAATTAACATTCTAATAATATTATAATTCTAATTTCGACCTGCAAATATGAATTAGACTGTGCTATAACCTGGTACAGCATATAGGTTTGAGCTGCACATTGTCCCTTTTTCAAACAAAGTTTACTATTGTTATTTCTTTGAATGGATTTGTATGCATTACTTCAAAAATAAAGAATGTTACAGAGTTGTATAGAAAGATTAGCTTCAAGATAGACGTTTTCTGTTTTCCCATCTATGGCCAGGTTTTAGATAAGATAAGCAACTTTTTGTACCTCTTTCTTTCCTGTTTGTTTGATATTTTTCCATTCAAAAGCTTTCATGAGCAACACTTTTTCTCAGGATAAAACAATCACTTTCTCACAATAAAATGCTTAAAAGTCATTTATTAAGCCAGGTTATTTCTTTAAACTGGCTTAATAACTATAAAAAAACAGAATATTCTATTTGTAAAAAATGTAGTCTTCAAAAATGTTGTGTGTTTGTCAAAGAGAAAGGTGTGTGTGAGAAAGAAGCAGTTCAGGAACAGGTGACTATCTCTAGGCATACAGACTGAACCACACAAACACACACCACACACTTCTTACACACTGAAACTAGATAATAAGCTCATAATGCAGAGCAAACAGAAGTACACTCTCACATTTGTTTTCCATCAAAGCTCCTGTTACTGTAGAATGAACTAAGACAAAATACCATCACATGGATCATGGACATTTTGCAGAAATTAATTAATGCAGTTCTTCACACAGTGAGTATGGAATTTCGCTGCAGTGTTTGGAAATTCTGTAATTAGAGGAAATTAATCTTTGGCACTTTAAATCAAAAGAATAGTTCTTGAACCAAGAAGTGGAAGAACATTTTTCCTCCTCACCTGACAGTAAGAGTCATGACCCAATTTTGCTTGGCTGCAAATGAATGCAAAGAATGATTGACTCTTGTATGCATCGTCTTTGGATGGACACTTTCTTTATTTCCTTTTGATAATTACAGAGGATGTGTGTTTTGTACTTATAGAAGGATTAATAAATATTAGATTTCAGCAGACCATCAAACTGGAACCTAAAGCTAAGTTAAGTCAACAGCTGCATGAGTCAAATTACAAAGCCGTTGGATCCAGTGCAGCACAGAGAAGGCCTTCTTTTTTCTGCCAGAATAAAACTTGGCCTGGCATACATTTTCCTATCCAACTACATATTGATATTTATGGCCATTTCATAAACAACTGGGTCAGTACAGTTGGACTTGAAGATTTTCTACACAACCTTTGTCAACACAGAGAGACAATGAACCTGAAGTGCATCCAATACTAAATGAGCAAAGGCTGTCATGGACAAAGTGGACAACACAGATGATAATAGACCAGGTGAGTAAATGTTGATTTTGACTCTTTGTCAGACTGATTTGTGGGAAAATGCCAGTGGATAAGTGCCTGAGTTTGTTTTGATTAAAGGTCCACAGAGTAGGATGTAATGGCATCAAGTGGCAAAGGATCTTAACTTATCAAAGCTACACAGACATGGCCCTGCAACGCCCAACTGACGGAAATATACGTATATTTAACTATTGAAATAACCCTAAAAGATATTGCTAGTAGCTTGTATAGCAAAAGAGAAAATATCAGAAGTAACTCGTCTATTATGTTTCTTTACTGTGTTTTTGTTTAATTATTTTTTTCTAAAAAACAACTCAATCAGATTGTATGGAAGACAACTTTCCTTTTGTGATTTCTCTAATTAGGTGTAGGTATAGACTTAGACTGGGGAATTATGCTTCACTAAAGTGCTCCTACAAATGCCTGAGCCTTCACAGAACAGATGTTCCTAATCTGAAATTAAATTATCAGCTGTTGTCTGATTCTTGGATGAAGTCCACATTTTTTAGATTGTTGCTCTAAAGACATAAAATCATGTAATTTTCCTTCAGAGCCTTTATGCAAATCTTTGTATTTGTCTATCAGATAAAATGTCTACAGAATGCATTGATGCTAATAGTTGCATTGTGACAAAATGTGGAAGAATTCCAGGGGCATTCATACACCTGCAAGCCACAGTATATAACTAGCATATTAGCATCTAACATGCAATTATAAGCTTATTCCATAATTATGTTTTTCTTCATCTTTCATTCTTAAAGCAAAAGTTTCTTGAATGTTGAGCATTCAATACATTCACTTTATCACCTGTATCACCATTAAGACAATCACCTGGTACCCATTATTTACTTACTTACATTTAATTTGGCATTAGCAGGAATATTAAACGCAAGTTAACAGGAAAACCTCTGCAATAGGATACACTGATGCATGCAAATGATTTATATTTTTTCTCAAAAGCAGTTATAATACATGCATTTACAAAAGAGCAAATACAGAAAGTTGTAAACAAAATTAAACTGAGACAGAACCTAAATAATATCCCAGAACCACAAAGACTAAACAACACTGATGCTGCAATGTTGAATTTATATACCCAGCTGTCAAAACAATTATGCACAATGGATTTTCAAGATGTTACAGTTCCATCAGGAGAATGTGCAATACTTTTTGCACATATGACAGTTTCAAGCTTGTCATATTGGACATTTCTCTTCAACTATTTGCTTTAACAGTGTTTTTCCTTGTAACTCTTAGACTTTCGAAGCTAAGCAGACACTGAAATCCACTTAATTGTTCAATGGACAGGAGTGACAAACTCTCTTTATCTTGAAATAATTACCACATTGAATAAGTCTAAGGTTGCTCAAGAGTCAAGTTATTCCTTTCCAAATATTATCAAAACCCCATAAGTCATTGACTATAAGTCTAAAAATTGTCCAATAAGAACAAAAATCTTTGGACAATGAGTCCATCAAAGTGCTTCCTAACCCAATACCTGTCACCTCAAAAACATGTGCAACTTCCCCTGCAGAACAAAAGTGGCCCAATTAAAAGGCTGGGATTACATATCTAAAAATATAAGAACATAAACATGATGGTGAAGATAAAAAAAATGATTTTAAATGTAGGACCAGCTGTTGTAGATTGTACACATTTATAAGTGAGCAATTAATCTTAACTTCTACTTTATGACCTTGTGAGTTGATGTTAGGAGAACAACTCTGACAATATTCTCCCTTGTTTGGCCACTGATTATGATGTAAGATCATCATCTCTTAAGTGGAGCAGAAATTAAAGCAGGAGTAAAGAGGATGAGATGTGGAAAAGAGAGGAACAGCATGTACAGATGAGTTGAAAAAAAGAGAGCGAGAAGAGCTATATAGCAAATTCTGAATATAGGTAAAATCCAATTTCTCTGTAAAATTGACAGATAGTTTGGAGCTGAGATGAAAAAGGAAAGCAAAGATGTAGACCATGTGTCCATACACACTGATGCAAAAAAGATATTCTGACGTAATTGTGTGTAGAAGAAGAGATAGGAAGGAGAGCACAGACAGACTCCCAGTCACTAGACCACCTTTTTGTGATTTGGGATTTGAGTGACAGCTGGAGCGCATGTACAGACGAACACACTGCACTTCTTGTTGGTGGCGTTAGATTGGAAGCAGATGTTGACTCTGCTACTGTTAGCAGTTTTGTTGACTGCCTGACTGTTTTACTGGTGCTACCAGCTCACCCACTTCACTGAAATACCTGCTGAGCTCATGTAGATCTACCTGAGCCACTATTCATACATTTAATGTAGTTGTGTTCAGTGCCTTGTTTGAACCTATAAGGCTGCAATTTCCAAAAGTAAAAAGGTTAAGATTAAAAATTTCCCTTCCAAGTTATGTTTGGTGAAAGAAAGAGTTTCTGATAGCTTAACACAGCATCTGATAGCAAAGCCCAACATTTATTATTGTCTATGCTTTAGTTAGAGGTTAGAAATAAGGAAAAAATTAGTTTGACAACCAATTTTACATTTGTCAAGTATCTAGTTGATGCAGAAATATATATTAAACTGCCTCAATTGCTTATAATGGTCAACACAATCTTGGATCCAGAGACCCTTCATCTGTCTATGTGGGTGTAGACTCAGTTTCAGTTTGATGTAAAACTCATTTATTTCTGCTTAGACAGGTTGACTAATCAGTCTGTCTTACTGACCGTCACCTTCACGCTGCCTGCATACAGCGTCGCCTCCAGGCAACCAGTGGGAACCTAGAGCATTGCACTCCCTCACTGGCATTCATTCATTCATTCATTCATTCATTCATTCATTCATTCGAACACAAACTTTCAAACCCCACAGCAGCATCGTTATCCACTTTCAAAATGTTTAAAAATATCAAAAATCGGTCAGCTTTTTACTCCCTAGAGCAAAACATTAACAGCAGCATCATTTTGCAAAAGATCAAATAAAAAAATAGGTTTATTTATTGGCCCTCAGATCGAAACATGAACATATTAAAGTTATTGGTAAAAACAAAAATAGACAAAAAAAAACGCAATAACCACTTGACCTGCAATCGGTATATTCTGAAAAGATTCATACTTTTTTAAGCTGCACAAGAGTTTCTCCTTGTGCAAAAAGCGTTGGTAAATGATACTAAAATGGTCTTAGAATGTTCCCCGTTTTTCGACAGATTATTAGCACAAATCTCTCTCGGTCTGTCAGAAACGTCCATGCAACAGGCGACATTCTCCCATACAGACTCCTCTCTGCTCCCCACCTTCCCATTTCCCCCGGATCCGACAAACCCGCTGACTCACCTGGGGACGCTGATGCCAGGACAGGACGCACCGCGGACCGGCGGATGGGAACGGTAAGCCTGGCAGCACCGAGGTTCTTCACCTCCGGCAAAAAAAGCAACTTGCACACAACAACAAAACGGTTCCCCGGGTCAGAGGCCGAAAGGTCGCGGTTCAGACGATCCCAAACTTTAGTCAGAGGAACCCTTGCCGTTCAGTGAGGAATGAGCGCTTGGACGTGAAAATGCGCTCGAGGTCTAAACTCTCATTTAGGAACCGATGGAATGAAGGAGTTGAGTTGAGTTGAGGTATTAGGATGCCAGGAGAAAATTAGGGGAGGGGGAGACCGCACCCCCTGCTAAAATCCGAATATCTGTGAGAGCTGAGGAGAGTTTGGAGCAGAGGTGAGCCAGTACACCAATCGTTTAGGATGTTTAATCTTTCTTGTCCTCAAACAAAGTAATACATTTAAATTTCTCTACGTTCTTACATCTTATTAGATTTATGGATGCTGGCTTAAATTAATTTATGACAAAGTATATCAAATTTGTGTCATTTCAGGTTAGACACTGGTCAGGTTCTGGTGCAAACTCTGTTTTGGAGGAACATTATGGTTTTACAATCTGAAACTCGTCCAATTGAATAGCCCTAACATCAGTTGAGTTATGCATGCTTGTATCACTAAAACTCTTGACTGGAGCAACAAGTGCAGCAGAGTATTTACTTTTTGGAGGAAGGGGGTTGTTCTCTCCCTCCCCCACTCACTTTGTTCTCAGCCCATTCAGTGATTCTCCTGTGACATACCAGAAGGTCTGAGCTCCTAACTTACTGTTCTTTGACCTTTTGAAGAGGTTACCGTCACCTTGGTGACTGATGACACAAACAGCTACGTCCACGCAGGTTTAAAGAGGCTGAATGGGATCGCCCTCAAACATGAGTAAAATTTTGGTTATGGCTCAGAAAGCAAACATGTAAAGCAGACTGCTCACATCTGTCTGCTGGAACAGGGGAAAGGATCATTTCATTTCCTTTAAAATTAAAGAAAATTAAATGAGTCCTTATGACTTATGAAGTCATAAGTCTTTCATAAGGAGAAAGACTAATGATTTTCTCCTTATGAAAGTCAGGTTGACATTGAACATGTCAATGTTGTCCGACTTAGTGCTGTCATCTGCTCAGGTCTTGCTCTGTTTCCTTTTCTCTAAGCAGCTCTTACTGAACAGCTCTTACTGAGCAGCTCTTACTGAACAGCTCTTACTGAGCAGCTCTTACTGA
>NW_026562405.1:282702-392883 GCF_027474105.1 Poeciliopsis prolifica
ACTGAGCAGCTCTTACTGAACAGCTCTTACTGAGCAGCTCTTACTGAGCAGCTCTTACTGAACAGCTCTTACTGAGCAGCTCTTACTGAGCAGCTCAGACGATTTACTGGTTCTGTAGATCTGAAAGAAGGATATAATTTGTGGTGCTACTTAAGGAAGTCAAGAAAGACAGAAGTATGTGAGGGGAGACAAGAATGGTGGGGAGATGTGTGGTAGGTTTGGTAGATGGATTAGAGATGAGGGTGGGTCATTTTTGTGTCAAGCTTTGTTCTGTTATTTAATAGAACAAACAATGCTGAATCATGTGGAAATCTGAAGGACCATAGCACTAAGCCAAACATTTTAGTGTAACATTCAGTTTATTTATGCAATGATTTGAAATTCAATTCAGTTTTCACATTTTATTAATCCAAATTCATGTCAAGATGACATAAAACTACTTTTTTAAAAGCAATATAGTTTAAATGGGCTTAACTAGGTTTTCCGACATTAAAGTACTTTATTTGCTTCAAAATATTGGAAAGCAATATGTTTGTATATCTACAAATAATACACTCTGTGGCTCTATGTTACTGACAGCATTGTCATCCAATTAGGAGACTTGACCCAGGCTTTCAAGGCTGTCATCTTCTGGGTGGAGCAAGAGAGGCAAAACGGGAAGCTCATGAAGACCAGAGTGTCACCATCCTGCACGCCAAGGTTGCTCAGAAGTCTTATGGCAACGAGAAAAGGTCTGATAATGTATCTCTGGTATTGAAAAAAAACATTCTGCAATACAAAAAAATAACAGAAATAAAAAAATACTATAATGTGGCTAACTTGAAATACCCCCCCATTTTGTCATTGTACCTTTATCTAATGTGAAGTCACCACACACCAGAAACTCTTTGAACCTGTGGGACATGTTTCTACTTTAAATGGCAGGAAAATTTGACAAAAAAAAAAAAAACTCTGCTGTAATGCTTATTAATTTTAGATTTTCAGAAAGAAGCAGATATAAGAGCAAAAAAAGAATAAAATGTCTGCCAAACAATAATAAATAAGAGACTGTATAGTAAGGGCAGATTTACCACCTAAGAAAAAGTTCAGTACAGTTAATAAAATGTGCACAAAAGTGAACAAACTGCTTGTATATTTATATTGATGTACACTTCCACATCCCCATTAGGTTTTTCTGCCCTCCACCTTGTGTTTATATAACCGGTCATGGATGGAGAGTCATGCAGGATCATTTGAAAGGTGAAGTGACGAAAACATTTAAATTAAGATGTCAAATCATCTTCTTCACTCTAAATAATTTCCTGTCTGACTTCCTATCACCCCATTATTTCCTATTTTTTCTCTCATTACTTGTCCTGCAGCGGGAGGTTATGGGGACTCAGTTTATCGGATATGTGGTTACATGTGTCTGGACAGCTCCAGTCAGTCACAAGCAGACACATTCAAACTGCTCTTTGATGAGCAACCAAACTCAAGGGTGAGAAATATGATCCTATGTTTTGCACAAATGTGGTTTTAGAAGTCGTGTTTGTTTCAAAATACTTTTTTTCGCACCAATATTATCTGACTTCAACCATCAAAATCATTGTCTTTTTTTATTTTTTAGTTGGCTCTAGTGGCCTTTATTTGGTATTGAAAAGGATTTTCCAATAACAAAGAATTGTGTTTAGCTTCAAGAAACTTTATTTAGAAATTGAAGGGCATGCTCATGGTTTTTGTGGCCGTTTCAGACGGTAGTTTGGGAGAGACTGTGAGGATCTCCTTAATCCAGTCACCATGTTCTTAGGAAGAGCAGAGGCATTTTCATCCTGACTCTGGGACCAGTTGTCAGATCTTTATTCCTCCAGAATCACAGAGGGATTCATGGGAGTTTGGCTGTCTGGTCTACATGTGTTTAGTGAATCTGAAGAAGGTTTACAACACAGTTCCCAAGGGTCAAAGGTCATGACCTCTTGTGTGTCCTGGAGCAGTTTGCAGGAGAGTGCAAAATGGGCAAGTGTCCATTAACCCAACCCTGAAGTCACAGGTTGCTGGTTGGAGGTTAGACTCCACCTCAAATTGAGAAGTTCAACTACCTTGATGTTTTGTTCATAAGTAATAAGGTGTAGAGCAGAGTTACACAACCCCACTGTCTTGGATAGGTTTTTCCCCACACACCAAAATAGAATTAACAAGTGATAATCAAGATTCAACAGAAGGTAATGTCCTGCTGAGGAGGTATCAAAGTCATTTGAGTCAGGTAAACTTTGAGCAGGCCTAACTTTTGCTAGAGGGTTCATAAAACCCTTCTGGGGACCGTTTGGGATTCTCCAGAATGAGCTGGAGACGGCATCTGGGTGTCCAGATGGATGCATGGGTAATTACAGCAGCATACGGTTCCTTGAAAAAAAAAAACAAAGCTGTACTTCTGCTTGTGTTTTTCTGGTTTAGAGATAATTTAACATTTAATAGTTTGAGACAGAATTATCCCAGTAAGTTTTAGTTTCTGTTTTTGTTTTTGGGTTTTTTTTTTTCCGTTTTGACACTGACTGTCTTTGTTTCTGCAGCAGTTGTTTGCTTGTGCAAAGTCCCTCTTCATCTCCGACCAGGACAAGAGGAAGCATTTTTGCCTGCTGCTGCGACTTTTTTTAGGCAACAGACAGGAAGTGGGTTCCTTCCAAAGCAGGATGATCAAAGTGATCTCCAAACCTTCCCAGAAGAGACAGTCCATGAAGAATGCTGACTGTGAGTCACGCTTTTCAATCCAGGAAATCCATCTGTTTTTATTTACTTTACTTTTACAACAAAGCAAAGTAAATTCCTGACATTAGAATGATGTACAAATTGTGCAATAAACAACAAAGCATTAAGGAAGAAAGGAAGACAAGAAAATCAATATAAAGAGAAGAATTAGCTTGAATTAAAGTGATTGAATTTAGAATGTATTTTTCTGTATAAACTCACTCTTAAATACTCACGTCAGCGTAAAATTGTGAAATAAGTCATATGTTAATTTGCTTAAAAGTTTGAACCTCCTCAGTAGTTAAATCTGGATCTTTTGGTTAACCAGTGCAGTTACAAATGTACCGTTGGAGCAGTTAGCATTTTTATGGGCAATGTTTGACTTTATTTTGTGTTGCTTAACCAGTTAGCCAAATTTTACTGAAATGGTGAATGCACCAACACATACAAGTCTACTTTTTTTTTTATTGGAACAATACAAAATATATTAAGATTCATGATATGCAGACTCTTTCAAGCACGACATGAACTTTAATTGTTAAGCAGTATTTTTGGGCTCTAACAGTGCACAATCATCATTATGGTCTGTTCATTAAACATGTCAAAATGTTATTCTTACTCTTTACAAAAAGTCCCGAAGTATGAATAAGTGTAGTGTGTCTTACAGTGTGCCTTTATGTATTTCCAGTGTGTATATCCTCCTGCTCCAAAGTGGCTTTGTTCAACCGTTTACGCTCACAGACGGTCAGCACTCGTTACCTCTCAGTGGACAGAGGAGCTTTCATAGCGAGCGCCAGACAGTGGACAGCCTTCACCATCACCATGGGTAAATGTATGCAAGTGTGTGGCACTGCTGGTGTAAGTATTTTCAAAGGTTTTTGGATTCAGATGTGATCATACGTCTTGTGTTCTGCCAAAATCTCAGTGGAGTCAGATAATTATCTAACTGAAAACTAAGTTGTGACTTCAACAAGGATATATTTTATATTGAATATTGGATGTACTACAAGATATGGGCAATGCTTTAAAATTTTATGATTAGGACATGCAAAAAATTCTCAAGTTCTCATTCATAAATCTCTCTGGAATATCCAGGGTCAAATGCTATTGTCTGTTTAGCACCAGTTTGCTGTAAAACTGAGGACTGGAGACATTAATGTCCATGGAAGAAGGTTGATAAGTCAATGGATGTACTCCATAATGTACTCTAACAGTGTGTTACAGGTCCTCAGCATCACAAGTCCTCCACCATACCCAGCATTGTGCTTGAAATACTTTCCCACATCTTCAAACATGGAATGTTTGAAGATGTGAGATTTTGATATCAGGACAAAAAAATGTTTGTTTGGAGTAGTCATTTCAAACTTCTTTTCCTCAAAATTCCTCCAATGCAGTAAGACATTATGTAATTACCATCAAATGGTTGCAGACTAATTTGTTGTAGCAGTTTTCTATGTGAGATTTGAACATTGTTTTCCCACCAATACCAAACTCTTTACCATGTCTGGTGACGAGATAAACATGGGTCCTTGTCATTTTTATGCTTTTTGTATAGTTTATGTAAGGGTTGCCAATAAATGTGGATGGTGAAATTATGCATCCAAAAGTTGAACAGAAACAAAAACAAAATAAAAAAACACAAAATAATAATTGGATATGATAAAGCCCCAAAATATATATTCATCTCCACAAAAAATGGTGACTCTAATAGCAAATATCTCTTTGATAGCATCAAACTTCTACCTTCAGTTATCAGACAGTTCACCTCATAATTCAGCCACCCTGCGTTAATAAAGACACTATATGTGCAAGCAGGTATTCATCAGCATTTTCCCCTCACAAGTACGCTGGAGCCCACCTAAAGGTCAGGGAGGTTATTTGTGTAGCACAGTGCTTCGAGAGCGCAGACCTCCCACAGCCAAAACCTCAGCGTCAAGTGGTCATCCATCAGTGCGCCTCACACCATCTCCACATCACTCCTACTGTCTGTCTTCACAA
Source organism: Poeciliopsis prolifica (assembly GCF_027474105.1). Classification (NCBI taxonomy): domain Eukaryota; kingdom Metazoa; phylum Chordata; class Actinopteri; order Cyprinodontiformes; family Poeciliidae; genus Poeciliopsis; species Poeciliopsis prolifica. Next base: position 287,422 of record NW_026562405.1, read on the forward strand.
AATACAGACAGTATCCATACAGTACTACTGTATGGAAATGAAAAATGTTTAATAAGAAAAGATTTATTCATGTGGTGGAAACATTTCTATGAATAGTCACACAAAGTTCTTGTATGTGTTTGTAGTGGATGACCAGCGTGCTGACCAGGGTGGGATTGTGCTGAGTGAAGGCTTCATCTGTTATGGTTCTGTGGTCCAGTTCATTTGCACTGAGTCAGGAGTTTCCCTGCCACCCATGGTAAGACATATACCCACATACAGGCACACACACGCATTCAAGCACACGTGCAAATTTAGGGCATGGACCTCAGGTTTGCTGTCATGCTTTGTTTCCTAAAAGAGAACTGTCACTTTAAATTCTGCAGTGTGAATAAGCTACATCAAAAGGTTTCTGAATTATTAAATTACCAAAATCGGATCAGTCGTATAAGAGAAACTTGGACATATTTCAACAAGCACAGCATAGGAACTCTGAGGTTATGAAAATGTTCATACGATGCAGAGTTTGGGACGAGACCTGCAGGAATAAAAGATTATTTTATGTCAGAAAAAATTGACATTTTGATGTGACATGAAGAAAACAGCTGAAGTAACCAAAATGTCAGGTGTGAGGTGGTCGTGTGCAGTGCAGTGGACATGAATAAATTCATGTTTGAGATTATAGTTTTGTCAGAAACTAATTGTTAAGGGTACAAAAATATCATTAATGTCAGCTTCATGTTGTATTAAGAAACAATATGAATGTAACATGTAATCTGAAACAGAGGTTCAGCACATTTTGGTCAGATTTTTTTTTCTTTGAATAGAAATATGCTAACATGCTAATTTTTTAAAATATCCTTATTTAGCTCAAATTTTCATCCAAAGGAACCAAGAGAAAATTTGTCCAAAGTATTATAAGTAGCAATTATGATTAATCAGTAGTTTGGGAACATTTGAAGAGAAAAATCTGACTCTGTTTTTGTCCTTTTTCTAGAATTGCACAGCATTTAAAATAGATCCTATCCCTTCATCCTAACATAATATCAACTCTGACCTTTATGTGAACATTTAGTCCATAAATGTTCACCATTTTCTCCCATCATCCAATTTATTTCATGCTTAGATAAATGTCTGAACAGAGTCCCTCATTTTTTGCTGAACAGACCTTTTTCTCACAGCCCTTGAGCTGCTGACACAACACACTCTGCTGTGGGTCTTGTGAAAGTCGGTTAAATTATACTCTCATGCTACACCTCTATATGTTATTGTAGTCGATTCCTATTACTGCACAGTTTGTTTAAAGTTAGAAAAATTTTGCCTGCTAAGTTGTTAGCATGACAAGATTGTTGGCTTTGATTCCTTTAGTGGTTTGATCCCAGATGTCTAAGGTTGGATGCATGGACCATAAAGTTCAACCAGATCAGCAGACTTAAGTATTAAAACAACATTTTTAATATATTGTGAGCTGTGGAGTCAGAGAAGTTTTAATTGTAGGCTGTTAATATTTACGATCTGGACATAAAACATGAAATTACCAAAATTAATTGACTGAAATATTTTTTATTGATTGACTGGATTGACAAGATTGATTTTGAGACTGTTATTAGATTCCTTAATAAATATTGACTTTTCATATTAATATGCATACATACATCATAACTGGTCAAAATGATCAAATCAAGCAACGTATTCACTACTTGGCAACAACATCAACAGCTACAGACGAGAAAGAACAGAGAGGGATAGATGAGACACACAGCTGCTAGAATTACAGATGGGCTGATGTGGTTTGGTAATTTCCTGGACATACTGACCAATCAAAGTGCTTTCATTTAAGAGCTACATTCATAGCAACGCAGATCGATAGACTGCTAGCTCAGCAACACATTGTCCTGCATCAAGGGAGGAAGCTGGCGCCAAGCTTATAAATTTTCAATTGCGATGCAACTATTGCTCTCAGGAAGCCACCCTGCAGAGCTCTGTAACAAACCTTTCTCTTTGCTCTTGCCGTCTGCATGTTTGTCCTCTTGATAGTCATTATTGCCAGGAAATTCAAACCATTATACAAAAGGAAATATTTCTGAACAGGCATCAATATTCCAATATTAAACCTCATTAAACAATCTGGGCCTTTTTGTGAGAAATTAGTGGATATAAAAAATGGTTTTCTTGCTTTGAAAAGAGACGTGCTCTGAGCACGTTTTTTAACTAAATGATAGCATTATGTAACCAACATGAGTGAATGGCAGCGTAAAAGGCAGCTTAACAGGCTGACTTTGTGATCATGCTTTGATTTTACTTTGCCTCAACTACAAGGATAATATGAGATGCACAGGCACTTCTCAGTTGTGCTTGTCAGAACTGTGATAAGAGCAAAAAACACTGCACTGACTTCTGTGCCTAATTCATTTACTGCAGCCTGTCTGACCAGAACAAAGGGATATTGAGTTATTTCCATTAAGCCATGCTCAAGTCTGGGGGTTTCCATGACTTAAATTGATTACATTATTGTAAGATGTCCAGAATAAAATAAGTTAGCATGCTTTCAGGTTGCATATCTCTTTTTATGAAATAGCCCAGGGTATGCAGGCCCTATCCTGCCTAACATAAGTTATAGGATGTCCCTCTGCACAGCTGTGAACTGGTGAAAGGTTTACTGCATATAAATGTTTGGCTATAACTTTAATGCACCACTAAAGTGCTAAGTGAGGCATTTTTAGTAAAATCACAGCTTGTTCCTTTAGCGTATTAAACTTGTTTTCACAGGAATTAGATTTTTCTTTTTTTCTGCAGAAATAATTTTTAAGGGTCTGAAAACATTTCTGAGCTTTGTGATCCCTTCAGGTTATCCGGAAGGTCAACAAGCAGCACGCCATCTTAGACGTGGACGAACCCGTTTCTCAGCTACACAAGTGTGCCTTTCATTTCAGAGACAATCCCAACGCTTATCTGTGCCTATTGAATGACACCATCATACAGTACCAGGTAAAGCATCACCTCACTCTATTTTCCTTTCTTTCTATGCTCTGTCTACATCATCTTTAACTTTTTCATTCTCTCAATCTCTTTATGTCAACTTGTCTTCTGCCATCTCGTCCACCTTTACTCTGATGAGGCTCCGTCCAGCATCAAAGACTCCAGCAGGGTGGTTCTAAACGATGGTTCCTGCTGGACCATCATTGGTGTGGAAGTGGTTGAATTCACCTTTAATCAGGGTTTGACCTGCATTCAGACTCCAGTTAGTCCTTTTCCTGTTATTAATGGGTTAGAGGTGAGTTTATCAGAATGTAACTTCTCGAAAAATATTGTGGAAAACAAATTTTTTAAATCAGTTTCACCTTAACTAGTTACATGTTGACACTAGAGACATCAGCATTATATATATGGCCTGATCTGCAGTTCTATTTAGCCTAATATAAAAGGGAACAAAATATCTCATATAAAGATATATTCTTCATAAATTCTGTATGTTTTTGAAGGTGAATGGTGGAGGACATGTTGCCATGCTGGAGATCCATGGAGAAAACTTCAGCCCTCACCTCAAGATGTTGTTTGGGAACACAGAAGCTGAGACGATGTTCAAGTGAGTACAGTAAGGGGAAATCCAGATCATGACAGGAGGGAGGTAAACAGAGAAACACTGGGTAAACTTTAAAATGAGGCAACTCAGTGAAGCTGGAAAGAGATATTGTTAAAAGATAAGTAATTGCAGATTAAAAAAGACATATGCAAAAAGTCATATTGGAAACAAGCAGTCATCTATTTTACATTACCATAAGTGTAAAGAAACTTTAATACAATAAGCATCACATGAAGTAGCTCAAGTCAGCTTACAGGGAGACTCCTCCACTTAACTCTTCCGTGGGAGCTTTTAATTTACAGGTTGGTTCTGCGGAACCTGGACAGCCATCCATTCTCTTACTGAATCTCACACAAGATGAAAGCAGTTCTTCTGACGCAAGAACTGACCTCAGATCCCACACCTGAAGAGCTGAGGAATCATACTTTAGGGTCTCTGGTAGAGGACAGCTCACCAGCTCACCACGGGTTTCTGCCAGAAATCCTCTCAGCAGTTCAGTCGTATCTAGGAAAGCCTTGTTTGAATAACTTCGCCTTCCATAAAGTGCTGTTTGTATGAAAAGCTGCAGCCAGACAGCAATATGACCTTTCATAACCACACAGGCCGAAAGTGTAATTTCACTTTAAATGACAGATGACTATTTCTTTGGTTTTGTGTATTTTACACCACTCTTGTTTCTTCATTTTGTCTGAAGCAAATAGAGACAATTTTAAACTTACCAGGAGACAACTTTGTGTAAGTTATGAAAGGTTTTTCAATAGTTTTGCTTTTTACTGTTTTTTTACATACATTTATCCAGTCATGACTGTATTTTATTTGTCATTTGAGCAGTAACATAACTTTAAATAGATACACCATTTTAGTCATTATGGGACGTTTAATGCCTCTATCTACTACTTGTGGATGTCTATGTTTATTCTCTTGCTTTCATTCTCATAGGTCTTACTCCTCTGTTTCTGTACTTTTCTCTCTTTAGGTCTCCCAAATCTCTGCTCTGCGTCATTCCTGATGTTTCAGTTTATAGTGACAGCTGGCGCTGCTTTCGTCGCATTATCACTCTTCCTTTGTCGCTCATCAGAACTGATGGCCTCATTTACCGTACATCCTACAGCTTCACCTACACCCCAGAGCTCCACCTGCCTGCATCCTCTCGAGGAGCAGCTGGAGGCAGAGAGGGAGGGGCAGATGGAGGCCAGGAGGATGGAGACGACATCCTGTTAGAGACAATTCACCAAGAGTTCACCAGAACTAATTTTCACCTCTTTGTGCAGAGTTAACCAGCTTGTTTACAGTCCTCAGCTGAATTTAATATTATGAAACAAAGAAACAAGGCCTACAGTCTGGTCCAGTCACATGAAATTACTCATTGTAGTCCTTTGTAGACTTCTTTGTTCTTGCAGAAATACATTTTACATGGGGGTGTCCAATGAAGGGTTTAAAGAAATAGTAATATTTGTTAACATGACTCTTTCATGACTTCTGAAGAAACCAGAGTACACAGAGAGCAACTTTACATAGAATTGCCAAGAAATCAACACAGGGCCTTGTTGGTTGGAGGCTACAGTATTTACAACCAAAGATCAGCTGAAAATTAACTGATCAAACTGCCTCTAATGAAAGGCAGATCCAACATATTGCAATTATTTGTTTTTTAGCTACAGTGGCATTTTGGTTCTTACTGGAATTGGGTAAGCAGAAAACTTGGTTACACTTGGTGAGAACATTCAGACTCTACACAAAACGGCCCCTGAGAGAACTGAACTAGAGACCCTCTAGGTGTTGGCCAAGAGCGCTGACTGTGCTACAACAGCGTTGACAGCCCGACTGACCCAAGTGTTACTTTGAGAGATTTGTGCCTCTTGCAGAGGTTCTGTTATGAAAGACAACAGTGCCATGTCACCAATGCTTCTAATGTTATTAATGCCTCTTTGATTTATCTAGCTCATATCTGATTATTACATTTTGGCTCTGGACTGCAGGTTGAGTGACTCATTATTTAGTTGTGATCTGCTTAAATCAGTTTTGTGCTTATGAAAATTATAGCTGTTGTTTGTTAGCTTTCTATCTGACTAGGCAGTGCAATAATTGGTGGAATAAAGTTTTGTCAACAACATATCTACAGTATATCGCAACTTTGTATATTTATGTAGCTATTTGTATTTGTATTATACATACATCTAGTATTATGCATTTAATCTTTGGTCACTACTAATCAGCTTCATTACTACTTTAACAGCACTTTATTCTCTTTGTGCTCCTCAATTTAATATTTGTTCCGGCATCAACTTTGACCAACCCAGAACTAAAACTTAAGACAACACACTTCAATAATCACTTTAGATTACCAACGATTGTTCAAACGCTTTCTTTGCAAACTTTGTGAACAGATAAGTCAAGCTGCTCAGGTAGCCATGTTTTAAGGATTATTTCTGTGGCTGTGCGTCTGGAATTGTCTCTGATCTTCTGCTTTGCTGCACATTAGGCAGAAATGTTGGAAGCAGAATAAAGCGATGACAGATATTTTTTGGATAACATCCCATTTGTTTCCACCGCTCCACAATATTAGCCCTTGGCAATGTTAGGTTCTCAGTCCTTTTTGTTAATCCAGTTAATCAAAGTGTCAGTTTGCAGCAAAACTCAAACACCAACAAAGCTTACTTTGCTCAGGCTTTAGGCTTTTATTCCCTAAAAAGGTATTATGATCAAGTCTGTGGTTAAGCGAGCAACTAAAAAGTCCTTTTGTTCCTTCCAGAAAAAGCATCAGAAGACCTCCCACACGGCTCTACACTTAATTCTTTTTTGCATGTCCTGGATGCTAATTGTTTTTACTGTAACACGGCATCTCAGCGGTCGATATGTTGTCCAACAATGTTCTTTCATCACACAGATCAGTTGTTACCAGACTGATTGTTATCAAAAAATGCAAGTCGTTTGATTTATTTTAAATAAAGCCTGACTTTTGTTTTCTGCCAACATAAATATCTAGTTTTACTTCATCAGAGTCACTTTCAGACTCAGTTTACTGAGTTTAGTTTTCTGTTTGTTTGTTTCTTATGAAGTGTAGTTTTGTGAACAACTAGTTTCTTACCACCAGTTAATCAGGGAGAGGTTTTATAATGGAAGCTAAAATAAGAACTTCTCAAAACAGAAACTTTTTAACAGGAAGTCTCAACAATCTAAAATAAATGAAATTCAAAACTTTGTAAGTAGTTTGGGTGAATTTTTTTATGACTGTTCACACTTTGTTACATTTGCATGAGATTCTCCTGATTATCTAGTCATTTAGTCCCTGTTGTTCTGCAGTTCTGGCAACAAAGCTCACGTCAAGGCTGACAGGGAAATTATGAATCATTATCAAGATATCAAAGAGGCTCATTTATGGTTTAAATTGCAGAAATGTTTTCTGTAATATGAAGGGTAGAAAAGAAGCTTTGTTGCATCTGGTATTACACGACACATTCTTTTTGGCTGTTTCAGCCCAATTTGAGTTTGTCCAGACAAAAGGTTATGTACAGTACCTTGGCAATCTGTACATTTTTAATAATATTTTAGAAAACATATTTTCTAAATATTTTAGAAAACATTTTCTAGAATATGTTTTTATATCTGGAAAAATATCCTGCTGCTCTTGGCAGTGCATCATTGTGACAATATGGGGCAGGACATGTTTAATGTTGGCCTGGAAATTACTACAAATGGCACAAACAGAGAAAAAAAAATTGTAACTGTTCTATTACTCAACCAGGCAAGCAAGGGCATAAAGGGACATTGACCTTCCTTTGACACCGCACATGTTGAAATTCTGAATAAATTCACAGAAAGGCATGTGTCTTTCTTCCTGCTCACATTCTTCCTTCCTCTCCTCCTCTTCCTCATTATTAGCAAGACAAACACATGTGAGAGAAAGGAGGAAGGAGACTGGTGCAAACACAAGACCATGGCGTCTCTGAACTGCTAATCTCTGTCATGTGGGAGAAACTTCAAACTAAAAGATTCACATGCCCAAAATAGTGAAGGCTCACACGAGTTTCCCTTCATGCTGGTCAATGAGAAGTAGTATGAAAGAGGCCATTCTTAGGTTCCCATCTATTGTAACACATCCACACTCCTTACATCCTTGTCTGAGTTGTGGAAAGATAAAAGCTTAATGCCTTTACTGCCCTTAAGTTTAGTGTAGACTTTCTTAACTCTTTTGTAATGACTTATTCTTGTAATAGCTTTTGAGAAAAGTAAGTTAATGATTGACAGCTTATCTTAGTTTTATGTGATATTATGGTGCTTATCTCCACTGATCAGTAGATGAGAGGTGAACAACATAAGATTGACACGCAACACATTTCAATCTGATTCAAATTGATCTTATCTAATTAAGGAGGCTTTTGAGTCTTTGAACACTGAAGGAAAGGTTAAGTTAGTGAGTTTAGTTTCAGGTTTAAGATTCAAACCAAATGGGATTCCACAACAATTTTGAACCTTGATAGAAAAGACATGTGCACGTCTGTGTGAAAGGGTACAGGAGCTGTATTATAGAGGGGCCCTTCAGTTTCAGCACTCATATCCTTCACAGTGTGGTCACGGGGCGCCAGTCCCTCAGTTTCCCTTTTGTTTATTACAGTGGAATAAAGGAGTCTACTGTCCAGCACTACTCTGCTAGGCCTCAGACGTCTACCTGCATATCAACACCTCAGCATCACTGTGATAGACAGGCAGCAATAAATCAGTCCAAAATAAAGAGGCAATGCAAAAAAGAAATACAAACGAGCAGACAAATTAAATTACATAATTATTTTAATAAAAAAAACTACCAAAGCACAAGAAGTGGCAAAACAGAAAAAGCTTTAATATTTCTCCATGGATCGTCTTTAAGAGTAAAGCAGTTCAGAAGAACAAGATAGAGGAACAGACAAAGTGTTGACATCAGATACTATTCAGTAGATAAACTTGACATCATAAAAGTGCAGCAATGTTTCCATGGAAGGTGGATCTCATCAGTGCTCTTGTTGCTTGCAGCTGTTCAGCTCTTGGTACTGACAGGATCTGTCTGTATGAGGAATCCTCTTATCAGAAGATTCACAGAAACATGAGCAGAATGATAATTGTTTCAAGCAAATGGAGCATGGGAAACATGGAAGGAATGCTAGCAGTGAATAGAGATTATACCAGGTGAGAGTGTGACTTATGTTTTGAGACAAAGTAGAATTCAGGAAAGATGGTTGGGTTGAGTAGAGTATGCATGAAGAGGAAGTAGCTAATGAATCTAACTATTTAGAGAGATTATGCAGGGACAAATGTATGTGATCTAAAACAATTCAAACCAAAACATGGCAGAGCAGCTGAAAGAAAGACAACCAAATACATTTACACCTTTTAACTTTCTAAGGTGACGCTTGTTTGCCAAAACCCAGTACACACTGTGTGATTTCAATAGCTGTTGAGGACTCAAATGTCACACTGTGCAAACTCCAAAAGACTGTGTGAGTAACATGTGTCATGTTACTCAAGTTACTCACACAGATTTAAATTTAAGACCTATTAAATCTTAAATTTGTTTAAGATTGAATAGATTCAGATCTGTAAAAAAACATATTGTGGCTACAGAAGGTCATCACTGGGATCTGACAGAGATATAGGCCAACAAGAAAGCAAATGTTGAAATGACTGCTTTTATTTTTAGATTCAGACTCCAAAAAGAGGAAGATTGGAATGAAATTATGAAACTTTCTCCACTCAGGCTAGGAAAAGGAGAACAAGGCTTTACTCATAGCGGCAATCATACTACACAAATGTTTTACTGTAAATCTTGCTAGATATATGTTGTAAATCATATTTAGTTGCTGGAGTGCTGAATCAGCTACTGTTGGGTCTGTGACCCTGAATGACCACAGAATGCTGAGTCAAACTTATGACCAATAAGTTTATAATTCTAGTTTGATGTAAAATCATTCTGCTGAAAAGATGTGACTAGTTATTTCTAGGGCCTAATTCCAAGCAACAGCTGCAGATTATTACAATTAAAAACCTTAACCTCTAAAACATGCAAAGAGGTGAAATGGTAGCGGAAAAGAAAGACATGAATGTTATATGAAGGCAATGCTTCAACTCCTACATGCTATTTGAGCTTTTTAGTGTTGTAAATCATATTTAGTCATAACTCATATGGATTATGCAAAATATAAGCAGTTTTTATGGCAGTTTCACTTAATCAGAATATGTTCTCTGCTCCACCACTTAACAGAATATGTTTGTAGAATATAAAGTTGGTTGTTTTTTTCTTATTCTCTTGCTCTGCTCTGTGTGTTTTTGTTGAAAGGCTGAACCAAAGGATATTACCCAACAGACACAGGATATTTCATGTTATTCAGAATTTCTCCACTTCTCTTTACTTAACTTCCTTTTAAAGTTTAAAATGTACCCCTAATGCAATGTTATATAATTTCAGATTGAGATGTAGTTCTGATAACAAGAGTGGACGAATAACAGCCCAGATGAGTTTTAAGGAATTAGATCAAATTCTCCTGACTCAGTGTGTGTTTGTGTTAGAGCATAATCCCCTGCTAATCCAGGATCTTTGCACATGCTGTGTCTCTGTGTTTTGTGCAACTGGTTGAATGTGCACAGAGGAAGTTGCCCTGTATTCCCAGACAGACTAGGGTCATATGTAGAGCAAGACTACAAGCTCAAAGAATTTACGAGTCTCCGCAGACACGCAGCACCTTGTATTGTGGTGTGAAAAGTATTTTACGAGAACCCAGTAAATTTTGCTCTTCCTCATTCAACAGACAGACATGTCTCAAACAGCATATGTTTTGAGGATTTTTGAGATGTGTTACCAAAACTGACAGCTCAGCAAGCAGGCTGGTTCTCTGAGTTAATGCTGATTGAGAGAAAGGAACAGGCAGGAACAGCCACTCGGACAACACAGGAGTTCAAAGTAAGTTATTGTGTACAAATATAATCAAGTTAAATCCCTATAATTTATTTCCTTCAAATTCTTTAAATTAAATCCATATGTTCTCCTTTAAACTCAGCATGATAATTTGTTAAAGTTTAAATATTCAGGTTCTCACGGTTTTATGTGTTTACCACATAGCTTCATTGAAATGTTTCCTCTATGAAATGCCATCTGAGACCCAGATCTGTCAGAGAGTCATATTTTAATCATACTGATTATAAATGTGGGCTGATGGCATCTGAGTGTTAAACATAAACTGAAATCGCCATACAGACATGAAAAACATATTTAAATTCAAAAGTTTTGTTTTAATTTAGGTCACATTTTGTTTTTAACTTTTGTTTATTAATTACAGGCATAGAGGGAAAAAACTTGATATAAAAAAATTTTACATTAATGTTTCTTTTGCCAAATATGAAGATTTTAGTTAGTGGGAATTTAATTTCTTACTATAAATTCTAAACATCTCAATATGACAAGTAAGATATTGGCTGTAAACTGCTTTAATGTACTTACCAGTGTGAAGGATATGTGTTTTTTAATGACTCTTGACCCTTGATGGACCTTACTGACCTTCACATCCTTCTGTCGGCCTTTGAACTAAATTCAACAGGACTTCAGGGAGAATACACATAATGACAGAAACACAACCTACTCACACAGCCATGCTCAACAGCTGGTTTGCACATTTTTAATATATCTACAATTTGAAAAATTATTTATAATATCCAAATTTTACAACAGTTGTAGACTCTAACTAAGCCACTGCTTAGGACTCTTGATCATATGGGGCGTCCCATAAATGCTTGAATTTTTCACACAAATTATGGATTTTTATGTTTTGTTGTTGAGATTAAGAAATGTGATTTTATTTGATAAAATTACATACACGCAAGTCATTTATACTCTATTTATTCAACATAAATACACTGAATGATTGCTTGATCTAATACTCAAATTGTTCAGCTCAGTTTGTTCACAACTATATTCTAGAAGTAAAACATTATCAGTGATTACTTTTAGCAATTTGGTTTTCTCCCATATTCTACCAGATCTGTTTTGAAACGCAGTTAGTGGTGGGAACGTTCTTAACAGGTAAAAAGGCACCAAATCAAACTTTGCTGAAGGCCTCACACAATCTTGGGCCAGCCCTGAGCTCTGTTGACACTGAAAGTGATTCTGTTTCCTGACAGGAAGCATTTACCCACAGGAAGGTTGAAGACAGACACGTGGATGCAGTTGCATGTAGAGTCACAGACTGCAGTAAAATGTGTCCTTTCTCTCTGTGTTTTTCCCGCCGTGCCGTCCATTTATGTGAAGCAGTGAACCAGTTATTTTGCATCGTAACTTGATTTTGTCCCATAAAAAAATCAGGTTGTTCATCGTCTAAATTACAACCTATATTATGTTTTACTATCCAGCAACTTATTATTTGAGACAGTGTTGTCTCAAACTTGCTAAAAAGAAACCCCAAACAGAGGTATTTATGTCTACATAATTTGCTAAAGATCTCTGCTGACTGTAGTAATAATTGTGTTGCCTATCTCATGCAATACAGGTCACAGCCAAAAGCCCTGTGTGACCACTCAAGGAATAAAAGTTCTAGATAATGAATAGATCATTTGTCAATCATTTGCTTTTTGGCCCATGTGACAAAATGTTTGGACACAACTGGTTGCAAGTTCTAATTGTCTGATTTGAGTAAAGAAACGTAGTTCCAATTAATTGATTCTGATCACATGATAAACTGATCTGTAAATAGGCTATTTGTGGTCCTCACACAATAAAGAATGTATTATAAATGGTCAAAATTATCATTTATCTCGTAGATGCATCATTAAATAATAAATCACAACTTTCCCATAACTGGGAAAGTTGTGATTTATTATTTATTATTTAAATTATGTGACATTCAATCACAGAACTGTTTGTGCAAACGGTGAAGTAAAACACAAGGTCCATTTTTGATGTTTATTCCCCTAAACATCAAAAACTGAGGAAAAAAATTATAACAAGAATGTAGGTTTTGTTCAAGTCAATAGGCCTTATGTTGTGTTCAGTCATCACAGGTGAGCCTTATGAGCAACAGATGAAGCTGCATAAGAAGTGATGAAGGACTGGAGGAATCAACAAGAGGAGGCAAGGGCTCAATGAAGCCTTTCTTATCTTAAGCAGAAAAGTACAGGAGGAGTCTATCTGGTGTTGCACAAAGGGGAGGAGTTGAAATACAGGTGGGTTTGGTTAAGAGGGGAGGGAGAGCAGAGCGGGAGGGGTGAGAGAGGACTGCCAGGAGGCTCCTGCGTGGAGGGTACAGCCTCACTCCAGCTTATTACTGGAACCAGCCAAACATGAAACTCATCTCTGCTGCTGTTTGATAACATTACTATGAGCTTAAGGGCCATGTGTCTCAGTTTGTTTCTTTAGAAACCACAGGTTTTATTTTGAACTCTTCTTTATTTATTCCAGTTAGTTTGTCCCCTTCTGAGCATGTGTTTTTCATGTACAATTGAAAACAGATGCATGCACACAAAACAACTATCTCTTTCACACTGTCTGACATTAAAGCTGACCAAATTAAAGTAATGCCTTCAGGCATCAATGTCAAGATGCCTGAAGGTGCAAACTGTTTTATGTTAGCATAAGCACCATGTTGAGCAATTCTATCATTTTAGTGTGTGCAGCTCAGCAGTGATCATGTTTTGATGCCAAATATTTATTTTTAACCACAAAGCAAAAGAAAATTGAAAACTTTTCTTGTGTTCAAGAGTCAACACATGACTCTTGCCAAACCCTAATTAGCATACTTTTACAGAAAAGAAGCATCGCTACTTAGAATATGAGATGTAATCACAAATTATGAATCTGATGGTATAGTTTTTGTTTTGTATTGTTGAAACTTAATAGGAAATATGCTTCTACGATGTTTTATTGTTACATTACAAACCTTGTGTTGTGTGTTTTTGTATGACAAAAACCTCAACTATGGAAAAGCTCTGCAAATTAACATAGTACACTGAGTGAAGCTGCCCATGCACCATCTGGGTATTTATGAAGAGAGTCAACAAGAAGTTGTATGACATGTTGACATAAAAACTTGCCATAAAATCCCTAGGAAAGTGGCGACAGTATTAAATAAATTAAGAGTGTGGTTAGGAGGTAAGCTCATACATAGTACACAAGCTCATCCAGTATTTAGCAAAAAGAAAGCCTCCATGTTGTTGCACTAAGATTTAAGAAGTAAAGTAATAGTCAGATGATGCAAATCAATTGCACATCATTAAACAGTATTCAGAAAGAGTGACTACCCTTTAAACAGGCAAAGTTTTGTTAGCTTGCAGGACTGGGGCCAATTGTTTGTAAGCACAATGCAAAAATGGTAAAATATCAGCAATTCCCTTTTTCATGGACATTTTTCTATTCAAAGATGAGGCATTGAATGAATTAAAATAACTGAATCAATAATATGATAGAAGCTGCATCTCTTGCCATTATATTTTTATTCAAAAGGCTAAAACAGCATTTTGAAGACCCCCAGAGAATGAGAGCCCCTTTCACAGTGCATACATGTTTTCCGTTCACATTTCAATACACACCTCTCACTTCCTCTTTCCACTATACCCTGTTTATCAGCAACATATTCAAACAGAAACCACACCTCTAAAATTATATAGTCTACATCCTCTTCACGAAAGACAAATTCAAAGAAATACTCTACTTAGTTCCTTTATGCAACTGAGTGCACAGCTCTTAAAGCACAAAGTTTTTACACCTTAAACTCTGAAACTTTAAGTTTTTCCACTACAGCTAAAAGAAGGAATGACATCATTTGAAGAGCTTCATTTTGTTATTTTACATCCTTCTCTGTCTCTGCTGGAGACAGGGAGTATTTATTTTATTATTTATTTTATTTATTTTTAACCACAAAGCAAAAGAAAATTGAAAACTTTTCTTGTGTTCAAGAGTCAACACATGCCTCTTGCCAAACCCCAATTAGCATACTTTTACAGAAAAGAAGCATCGCTACTTAGAATATGAGATGTAATCACAAATTATGAATCTGATGGTATAGTTTTTGTTTTGTATTGTTGAAACTTAATAGGAAATATGCTTCTACAATGTTTTATTGTTACATTACAAACCTTGTGTTGTGTGTTTTTGTATGACAGAAACCTCAACTATGGAAAAGCTCTGCAAATGAACATAGTCTGCGATTTTAGTGTTTAGCGTTGCAGTTGTAGTTGAAACCAAGCACTCTTCTCAAAAGACCTGAACTAATAAATGGAAAAAAAAAAGAAAGATCTTGGGAAGACGTTGTCTGAAGCTGGTAAGAGAATTGCGCTATACACAGTGAGTATGCTGAAAGGCTATTTAGAGAAGAAGAATCCTAATGGGTCTTAGTAAGAAAGTGGCATTACAAAGCTCCAACTCGGGTTCATTGAAAATGTTTGGACATTCATATTGATTCAAGCTAGTTCCTAATACAGCCTATTTTGCAACGAGTATAAGGTAATGTTTCAGGGTGTTGCTTTCTCTTATTCCATGGTCATATCCATGCTATGAGCTGTCCAGTTTTTATCTGAACAGCACTACACTGCATGCACTGCTTGATATGAAACTAACTTTTGATGACATGCTAAATCCCAAACAGATTTCATCAAAGTGGCCTTCCTGTTCTGTGAAAACTCATTGAGCTGCATCGCCTGTCACAATATTTTTTAAAAAGTAAGACATTTCAAGGAATTTGTGTGTACATTCCACTGATGTTTAAGCATCCATGGTTCAGTTACTAGGTAAATAAAGCTGAGTGCAAGTCATAAAACTCAAATATTTGAGGGACGTCTAACATTTAGTCTGGGCTCCGATAGAAAGTCTCAGGTGGTCCATTCATGGGTTTCAGACACTACAAAGCTGCATTTGTAGATGGGCGTAAATATTCATAAACAGCAGAGTCTGATTTATATCTACAACTATTTCTGTGACTTGTACTTTCATATTACTGATGACTTACTGATGAATTACTAATTCTAATGAATTACTGACTACTGATTTTACTCTTGTAGTGTTCATTTCTGCAGACATTGTCTTTAAGCCAAGACTGACCTGACAGTCTTCAGTCAAATTACCTCTTAACACAGAACATCAGTTTCTACTCTGTTTTTCAGAAAACAGAGTAGAAATATAAACGATATTGTGTGATAAACTCCAATTCTTTATCATCCCACACTCCTTTCACTGTGATAAACAGATTATTTTACACCCTTCACTGTCTCTGCTGGACATTTAGTTCACATGACCACTCTGGTTCAGATCTATCTGACTGAACTAAAGGGTCAAGTAAATCTTTGTGACCTGGCAAAAGGACCAGAAAATTGCCTGTCTCAAAAATTCAGTGTGTGTATGCCTGTCAGAGTTTATTTGCCTTCTTTGCTTTTGATTGTGTCTCTTTGCTGATCCTTCTGCAACTTATCTAATAGCCTCAAAAAATTTTATATTTGCAGAACGAGGAAACAGTGTTTTTTTTTTAATTCTCCTGCACTGAAAAAATATATGATATGCATGTGGCCATTTGACGTCCAGATGTAATTTATGCTGTTTATGAAAACCTGGAAGAAAGCTACACTTACTAAAGTACACCAAGAAAAATCTATTCACAAGAAAGGAAGAGCTAAAAGAAAAAGTTAGAGATGGAGAGTGAGGCAGAAAAAAATAAAAGCTAAAATATGAACAATAGTGATTCCTAATTTAACTACTAACATTAGAAGTCTCCTTCCAGTAAACTGAATTGGTAGAACGAGATATCAGAAACCTAAAAAAGAAAACACTCAGAATATGTAAAAAGACATACAGGGAGAGAATGTGAGAAGATAATTGCTGTAGTTTTACACACAAATGTGTTATTTCATTAGAACATTTGATAGATTATATAAAATTTGAACAATAAAATAACCAAAAAACTGTTAGAATGATAGCATGACAAATCTGCTGCTACATTGTATTTTTATTTATTAAGAAATATCTGCATAAAATCATGTTTGTTATCATCATATTAAGTTTTTACGATTTTGCAGTAGAAACATATCAAAGAGGACATTTCTAATGCCAATCTAACTTATTGCAGTTCCTGATGTTTGACGCCAGAGGGGGGAAGACCCCATGCCAAAAATATTTGGCTTCAGGTTTTTAGAGCTGCAAACCTTTTCAGAAAAAAAATACTTGAATGTACAGAATTGCTCAAATTTGAGGTATAATTTCAGTGTCCTCACTTAATTTGGAGTACAGAGATAAGAAAAAACTAACCACTGACAAACTAGCAATCTTTTATTGTGTGCTGAAGGACATTGTTTTTTCTTCCCCATTTAAGTAGCGATTAGTTGCCTATTAAAGACATGCATCCATCCATCGTTTGCCGCTTATCCAGGGTCGGGTTGCAGGGGTAGCAGCTTAAGAAGAGAGTCCCAGACTTACATGTTGGACTTAATATGGATATTGAGCATTATTTTATTTTCTTGTTATAAATCCCAGATTTTCTTAAATGCATACTTAAGATTTTTTGTAATCCTCATGTATCTCAACTAAATCAATTTTTAAACCCTTGTGGCTTTCAATTTAGTCATCATTAAAATATGCCCTAAAACACATTGAGGTAAAAACATTTAAAACTGTAATGGTTAGCTTACCAAAAGAATGTAAAGGTATTTGTACACATGCTGCCTGCCTACAGATTTTTCAATAAAGTTGGTTTAGAGTCATGAGCTTTAGTAAGACCTTAGACATAGCAGTCTGTCGGCCAGAGCTATGTGTGGATAGCCTGGGTCATCCAGGTCATCCTGAAAACTATGGGTTTCCACAATGAGCATACAGCTGCATGGTGACTGTTGTAATCACTATGTACATTTGATTGTACCCTGAGTGAAGCTGCCCATGCACCATCTGGGTATTTATGAAGAGAGTCAACAAGAAGTTGTATAACATGTTGACATAAAAACTTGCCATAAAATCCCTAGGAAAGCGACGACAGCATTAAATAAATTAAGAGTGTGGTTAGGAGGTAAGCTCATACATATATGTATGTACACAAGCTCATCCAGTATTTAGCAAAAGGAAAGCCTCCATGTTGTTGTACTAAGATTTAAGAAGTAAAGTAATAGTCAGGTGATGCAAATCAATTGCACATCATTAAACAGTATTCAGAAAGAGTGACTACCCTTTAAACAGGCAAAGTTTTGTTAGCTTGCAGGTCTGGGGCCAATTGTTTGTAAGCACAATGCAAAAATGGTAAAATATCAGCAATTCCCTTTTTCATGGACATTTTTCTATTCAAAGATGAGGCATTGAATGAATTAAAATAACAGAATCAATAATATGATAGAAGCTGCATCTCTTACCATTACATTTTTATTCAAAAGGCTAAAACAGCATTTTGAAGACCCCCAGAGAATGAGAGCCCCTTTCACAGTGCATACATGTTTTCTATTCACATTTCAATGCACACCTCTCACTTCCTCTTTCCACTATGCCCTTTTTTATCAGCAACATATTCAAACAGAAACCACACCTCTAAAATTATATAGTCTACATTCTCTTCACAAAAGACAAATTCAAAGAAATACTCTACATAGTTCCTTTTTGCAACTGAGTGCACAGCTCTTAAAGCACAAAGTTTTTACATCTTAAAACCTTAAAGGTCAAGTTTAAGTTTTTCCACTACAGCTAAAAGAAGGAATGACATTATTTGAAGAGCTTCATTTTGTTATTTTAAATGCTTGTTAATATTTATGACCTCACAGTTAAACTAAGACAGAACAATCTTGCTTTGAGATTCTATGTTAAGACAACTAAATCTGTTTAGCTTAATCATTAAGCTTCAGTTTAGCTTAATGATTTTGTAAAAACTAGAACGGTTTAAGGCAACAGCTTTTCATGCAATTTTCTAGTAAAGTCAACTAATTTAGGTTAAGGGTATTTGGACTGTAAGATCAAATTTCTCCTTCAGGAGATGACAGAAGAGTTTGCAAAGATCCCTAGGACAACATTTTTCAGATGAGACCTAAACAGGAAATATGCAGCACCACATTTGAGAGCTTTTATCTTGCAGTGTTCACGCAAATCTTGCTTTGATTCTACTCTCAGCTTCATGCTTTCATTTTGAGTTCTTTTTTATTATTGTTATGTTTCAGTATTTCTGAACTTGTATATAAAGTGCTGTCAATAAGCTATGATACAATGGAGCATGGTAGCATGAAAATGAAAGAACATTGTGTCCTCTTGCAAGAGAAAGGTAATGTCATTAAATCCCTCCTCTACTTCCTGCGTTCAGAGATTGTGGTACACAGCTTGTGAGCTGAATGGAGTAAGTGGTATTTCGAGTCTCTATCTCAGCACATCTCTATCTGTCCTCTTTTGTCTGCAGAGAAAAAAACACAACTTCTCGCTTTGCTTTTACGAAGCTGATATGCAACTCTGTTACTTGGATAGAAATAAAAGACAAGGACAATTCTCCCTCACCTGCACTCTTTGTAACACTCAACAGTGACCTTGAACTGAGAACACTATCACAAGGATTATTAATATTTTATTTAAGTATGTTTCTGCTTACCATGACACTAACATAGAATGAAATGTGGCTCAGCTTTGTAACATCATTACAAAGAAAACAGTCTTTAGTTTTATGATAATGAATTTATTTCACCCAAAATGTTATATATTTTACATGTTATGTGTTTTCAGTTTTTCAAGTTTCAAGTCTTAATTTTAAGTACACTCTGAATTCTCCTTTATCAATAAATAGTCAAATGTTTAATTAGAATTTAAACGATATAATTTATCGCCTTACAACTGAATCATAACAATTGACCTAGTTTCTATTTACTGTAAAGTGCTACTAACTTTTTCTTTATGGGTAATTACTGTCATAAAGATAACTTTTATCTTTATTACATCATTGAAACCAGATACAAGCTCACATGACGCAGCAGACTTCCGAGCAGATACATTTTTTTCTT
Organism: Poeciliopsis prolifica; assembly: GCF_027474105.1. Classification (NCBI taxonomy): domain Eukaryota; kingdom Metazoa; phylum Chordata; class Actinopteri; order Cyprinodontiformes; family Poeciliidae; genus Poeciliopsis; species Poeciliopsis prolifica. Next base: position 306,938 of record NW_026562405.1, read on the forward strand.
TTGTCCCTATAATTTAAAAAAAAAAAAAAGTTTAAAAACAGATGGCAACTCAACTTTTCCTGTTTCTGTTTCACCTCTTTCACCCAAAAGGCTTCTTCAGTTCTAAAAGTGGGTTGGAATTATGGTTTAAAGTTCTAGTCAGAACAATCACACTAATAGGGATTTCAGGGGTCATTAATTTAGTTCAGTAGGTCAATGTTACTTAATGATTTAAATGTCTTGCTAAAGATGCCAAGTTTTTTAGGTCACATGTCTCAAAGTGTGACCTGACAGTTGAGATTAGATAAAGCCACCATGCAGGTTTTAGAAAAGAGAAAACCTGAGGACATCTCCTCCCCTTTTGAAAGGACAGAGTTTCCAAAGAAGCTGCCTCATTTTGATTAATGTTTCACTGGTACAAATAAAATGCTTCCTGAAAGTGCAAGGGGCCTGATTCATTTTCCGTCATTGTGCAATGTTGTTAAAGTTAATAGATTTTGCCTGTTGTCCTGCATACATATTTCCAAGAAATGTTAATTGCTGTATTTAATGGTAGTGAAAAAGCAGAAGTGAAACTTGATGACTTCCTTATATTTGTCCATCAAATGTCCCATTTGGAGTTTGCATTTCTGGTATGAAGCATGTTTGGAAAGACGTATTCAGGATTCAATAGAAATGCAAAACCTAAAAGGGATAATGGTTGGACAAGTATAAGCAAGTCAGCCAGTTTCACTCCTGCTTTCTCACTACCATGAAAGAGAGTGTTTAACATTTATTGTATATAACAAATGTTATTCTGTTTACAACAGTTGTTATATACATAACAACATTTAACAATTTTCACCAACTTGGAGAATCATTACTCCATGATAGGGATTCTTTCTCACTAGTGAGGAAGCCAGAGTGAAATGTGCTGACTTGCTCAGACTTGTCCATTCACTTTGCCGTTTGCATTTCTGGTAAAAACAAATAAGAGTGCAATGAGAACAAAAACATGTTATAATTCCCACATATTTTGCACCATTGTGAGGGCTTTACAGAGTTCAAATGTTTACACAACTGGCAGGAATGAAAGACTGTTGCAACACATCGGAAGCAAATGGAAACAGTGTAATAATTTGTCTTCATATGTGTCAGTGGACATCTTAAATTGAAGGTGTGCCAAATGCCAGAATATTTAACTTTACACACTCTGGTATTAAGTCAATAAGTATAAAATATTAAATTCCCAGGGTTTGTCATTATTTCTCTGGCATTTTTCCCAGGTCACAAAAAGCAAGTTTTCTTATGCCAGACTGTTTTTCAAGGTCTTCTGAATCAAATCAGAACTTGTTCAGACAAAATCTTTAATAAGACAAAAACGTTTAACCTTGAATAAAAAAAAAAAACTTTTGAAATAGGTTAAAGTCAAATCTGTAATATTTATGGTTTCTGCAGCAGTAAAAGTTCATGTTTTCTCAATAATAATTTAACAATTATATGTACTTGATTTGTAGTTGACACCCAAAAAAAGTAACCACTGCTTTTAATGACGTATTAAATACTACTGTTGGCCAGTTCATGAGTGATGGGTGCCAGGTGCTGTACCTACGGTGATTAACCTGATTCCTGGTCAGTCCATATTCTGTTCCGTTCAGACAGCCTTTCATCTCAGCTTGATAAAACCACCTGCGTTGGTGCAGTCTTCTTGGACTTAAAGAAAGCTTTCGATACAGTTAACCATCAGGCCCTTCTCTCAAAATTAACTTACTTTATTTGCTTGCAATATATTTTAAGCAAAGAGCCGAGCGAGGTCTTGGCACCAGGGCGTCTTCCAGAGGAGACCTTACAGAAAAACAACATTTGGGCAAACGATGCTGTCAGTCAGAGGGAGTCACTTCTGGAACAGTGTGCCGGCTAGGATCAGAGAGTGTTCCACCTATAGCGTTTTTAAAAAACACCTGAAACTGTTTATTAAAACTTCCCAGACATGTCATCATTTTAACTAACTTTTTACTGTGTTTTTTGTGAATGTTTATTAATGTTTGTTAAATGTTTGTTAATTCTTGATTGTATGTTTATAATGTCTTTTTGTTGTTTGGGTCTCCTTGTCTAGGACTACAGATGGAAAATAGCAATTATGCTATAATCTGGTTCATTTACAGTCTATACAGTCGTGTTAATTTTTCATTAATGTGCACTATCCTTAATAAAGATTAAAGACTTGTGCACATCAAAAAAGCTTTCTCATTACTTTGAGTGAGTGACAAATGCTTTTGTACATTTGTACAAATCACTTGCATAATCTCATGCAAGTGATTGTGTAAATTTTTCTGCTTGTACATAAGCAGAAAAGTGAAATGTTTTTCACACTTTTCCATTGCTTTAAAGCCTGCAGTCATGTTAATCAAAATATATTAGCAAACAAGTCTGTTGTAATGCTGGAACCTCCACAACATTCAACCTAAACATAGGTTCATTGTATAAGTCTCACCATGTAAAAATATCGAACGAGTTGCCACAATGTCAGTCATATTTTTATTTATTTCAAGTAGTTTTTTTCTAAATCTGTCCTGAAATGGTAAATTGCTCCCTGGTGAATCCCGAGTTTCTCAAACTTAGCCAATTTTGTGAACCATAGCTCAACCAACAATCAACCAATTTTCTGAAAGAGATTGAAGGTGAACTCATGGATTATCATTTGGTTCATGGTCCATATCAAGAGCACAACACAATGTTACAGTTCTGAAAACTGAAGGACAAGGATTTGGTCGACGTCAACATCCAGAGAGAAGAAAGGAGAAGTGAGGCTGTGACAGAGGTGTTAGAAGGTAAAACAGACAAACAAGCTCAGCACACTTGCCAGTTTCCATCAATCCAACATCAGGATATGGTTTGTGACCCACAATAGAATGCTGATGGAGTTCCCCCTCACCCTACTTTTTATTCATTAACCCCACAGGAATTTTTCTCAGTAAAATTATAATATAATATTATTTTCACTTTATTCTCTGCATTTATGTCTTTTTCTTTCTGAATCACCATGCCAACAGTAAAAGCATAAATGTGAATTTTGTCCAGTCTCTTCCCACAATTATAATTTGTCACTCTGTCACCAAGAGTTTAGCCATAGTTTACGACAGATTATCTCTCCATAGCACAGTTACTGTATATTGACAGCTTCCATTTTCCTACACCCTTGTCCCTAGTAAGGTTGGGAGGGGTGCTGGTGCCTATCTCCAGCTAACATTCCAGGCAAGAGGCAGGGTACACCCTGGACAGGACACCAGTTTATATTGACAGCATGACTAATCAATTTGATAGACCTTTTTCACGACAACCAGACGCTGTATGTGTTTCTTTGCATCATGTTTTATCCATACACAGGGGCCTATCCACCTTATTCCAAGCCCCATTAGGCTTTTTTTCTGTTGTTGTTGGGCAGTGGTATTAGACCAGGGTGTTTCTACATTAAGTTTGTTTTGTGTCTTCTATCCTGAATGAGTGGTCAAAAAATAAAAAAGCTGTAAAGCAAAACAGGATTCAAGGATGAAGATAGAAAATTCCCTGAAAAAACAGACCTGTATCTGATGTTTTTTTGTGTGGATGGAGAGAGGGTCAGAGAAACACTTGTTGTAGAACTTCTGAATTTTCAATCAGAAATGACAACACCACAGGCTGTTCCAATCTCTATGTGCAAGTCAACAAGGATGAAACAAACACTTAAATGAGTTCTGAGTTTATATGATGTTCGCGCAATGCATCATTCTAACTTTTGCTTTGTTTCTGTTTTCCAATTACAGAAAGAACCTTGCAGTAAACACCTTTTCGAAAACATGAGTTTCAGGCTAAACTGGTGACTTGGCACTTGGAGGACAATGACCATGTTGCACAGCCTGCTCAGCAAAGTCTGTACTTGGTGACTTGTTACTTTTGATCAACCCAGATCAAGTCCTTTTGTCACGTGTATTTCTTCCACCGTGAATTATCCAATCTGGACACATGCTGATTTTTTTCAGATCTCAAAAATACTTTGTGAGGATAATGGACAGGAAATTGAATGAATTCTTGTTTCTTAACTGAATGTTTAAATATAAATTGGTTGTTTAAGTGGATTAATCACAGTCTGTAAATTTGTTTACTTTGGACTTACTTCCTATATAATTTTCCATTTTGAAATGCTGACAAACTACATTTCTATGCGTGTTGTACTGTAATTTTCATGGCAAAATTCTGGCAACTGCAGCTATCTGTAATTTACTATGAAGGTAATTTTTGTAATAAAATGTCAATGTATCATGCAGTTCTGCAATGGTTTTCACTTGTGTACACTATTTATGCTTATGGTCTATCTTTTGTTTATATAGTAGGTTGCCATAAATAGCTTGCAGTTGTGAAAATGACGGCTGCTAAAATAATATACTGTAATGCCTCAGACAATATGGCCATATTTATTACGGTGAAATCCTGGCACCACATATGCTGGTATTTTGCTGTAAATTAGAGATTGTTTTTTCTTTATAGTGCAGGGATGATACATTATGCACAGACCAGGTTATATTTCTTACTAAATACGCTTGCTCATAATTATTTGCAGCTGGTCACGTAAGCACAGTGAGCTTAAAGATTTATTTTGTCACCACACACATTTTAGACACAATGTCTTCAGAGTTGGAACCATATAGGTACAGTGTCTTGTGGATGTATTTATGTCACTTAACCTCTTCATATGTTGTCACATTTCAGTCACAAACCTGTGATTGTACGTAATAGATCACAATATCCATCCATCCATTTTCTGAGCACCCTTCTCCCTAACGGGGTCGGGAGTTGCTGGTGCCTCTCCAGCTGCGTTCCGGGTGAGAGGCGGGGTACACCCTGGACAGGTCGCCAGTCTGTCGCAGGGCAACACAGAGAGACAAACAGGACAAACAACCATGCACACACTCACGCCTAGGGAGAATTTGGAAAGGCCAATTAACCTGACAGTCATGTTTTTTTTTTTTGTTTTTTTTTTTTTTTGGACTGTGGGAGGAAGCCGAAGAACCCAGAGAGAACCCACGCGCGCACAGGGAGAACATGCAAACTCCGTGCAGAAAGACCCGAGCCGGGAATCGAAGGCAACAGCGCTACCCACTGCGCCACTGTGCCTTCCTAGATCACAATAATGATGCATAATTTTGAATTGGAAGGAAAATGACGTTTTGTTTTTAAAATGAAAATTTATAAAGTGGGCTTTGCTTTTGTACTTAGATTGAAAGAGAAGAATTATTTTTGCTAGGCCTTGTAACTGTACTCACTGAGCATCTAATGTAAGTCTGAAAAAATGATAACAGTCCTTTAGTTGAATAAGCTGTGTGGCAACAGCTATAGCTATATGTGAAATTTCCTGTTAATGCTGCGTGCTCTGCACCGACGGAAGTATAATTTCCGCTGAAAGCAGAGAGCAAGACTTGAAGATGACTCAGTCTGAGAGGAGTGGCTACAAAACAGGATACATCTATTCAGCGCTTTTACAGAGCGCTGAATAGATGGCATGATTTAATGACAGATTACTGCAGCAATGGAGCTTCTTTTCCGTGTGTCCTTCTGCCTCCTGACGTTTCTTGGAAAAACGTTTGCTGATGTCATCCGTAAGAATTTTCACATTTTTAAAATAATGTTCAGATATTACAATTTTCTGCCTTAAAATATGTTTGACAAGTTTACATAAATGATCCGTTTTAAATGTAGAAAGAGTCCTAAGCAAAGTATTAAGGTGCGTATTTGCTTATGGAACATTGGGCTGTTGTCATATTTGCTTCGCTGCTAAAATAAATTGAACAGAAATATATGTATATGTGCAACCCTCACTATTGCAATAATGCTATGACAATGCTGTTATCATGCTTGTATCACTCTTGCAATGGAGTAGCGTATAATGAAATGTTGCGTCATTGTGCAGTTCCTCGTTAAAAGGCCATCTGCAGAATGTCCTGCTCTATGGCAAGCCATTTTAACATAAATTCGGTTCCGTCTGACATAAATTCGGTTCCGTCTGACTATCCGTAATTACATTCCAGATATCTGAAAATGCATTTTCACTAGACAAAACTACATTTTGACTATCCGGAATGGTAATCCGCATTTACATTCTGACTAGTAAGAATTATAATTCAAGATATCTCTAGCTTTGTCTAGTCATTATTTGCTTTTAAGATAACTATAATTTAATTTCCACTAATCAAAACTACATTTCTCCTATCCAAAAATACATTTAAGATATCTTGAATTATGAACTAATTAGAGATACCTTTCATAATTAGAATAATGACTAGTCAAAACTACAATCGAGCAATCTTGAATTTGCTTTTCGACTACTCATAATTTAATTGTAGATATCTGAAATGTGTATTTCAGATAGTCAGTAATTCATTGTAGATATCTTGAATTGAAGTCCCCATACAAATCAATGGTAAATCTGACGTCATTTTGACTAGTCAGAACGTAATTAGATATCTCAAATAGGTATTTTGTCTAGTCAAAATAGAATTATACAGTAGATATCTTAAATTGCTAAAAACGTCTAGTCATAAAACAATTTGAGATATCTGGAATGTAAGGGCGGCAAAACCGAATTTATGTTAAAATGGCTTGCCATACAGGCGCTTGAATTTCTCAGGCTGCTTAGCCTATTGTACATTTATATGTCAAGAATCAGACGTTTTAAACGGCTTCATAATTCAATTCGCGTGTTACAGTAAACTAACACGCTTGTGGGTTTTAACAGAAAAAAAATTAAAGAATCAGTTAGAATCTTTTATTATACTGTATATATGATTATACATATAATTTAAAGCTCTTGAATTAAGGCAAAAAATGCATTTAGAAAAGAAACAAAGATGAATTGTTTAATGGGAACGGAAACCTGAAAATAAAATTGCCACGTTTTTTTTTTTTTTTCTCCTATTGGTATACTTAACCTACTATCCTGTGAGCACACAAGAGTACTTTCCTCATTAAACTCCGTACTGCTTTGTTTTTGTGGGGTTTTTCCACAGTTCAAAAACAAAATTATACAGCGATGCTCATTTTGGAATAAATTCTTTGGAGGAAAGTTTTATCTTCTTGCAAAATACAGTTTTTGACCTATTTTAAATATATATTACAGAAAAATTTTCCAGGTACTAATAATGTTGTGTGGTGGACTAACACGTTGTCTTTTTCTCAAATATCTGTGATTAGAATGTTTTATTTTACACATTTGAATTGAACATTTGAGCCCCAAGTATTTGAGTAAATAATATTGATATTTAAGAAACTTCTCTTTTGGCAAAAACTATATTCAGATAATATATAATATAATAATTTCCACCATTTTATAGGATGCAGTGGGAAAAAAATAATTGAATGATGAAAGTTTGTATGATGATTTTTGTTTTTTGTAAGAATATATCTTGCCTGACCAGATGTAGTTTCCACAAGATTTTTAGGGTTGAATGACGCTGATACACCTGGCAACAGAATAATTTGGCTTGTTGGACTTGCATGATATGTATTTGTTTATATTCCTATCTGTTTAACTTGTTAAAGTTTTATTTGTCTTTGTACATTTTTCAAAAGTGACTACAGAGGGCAGTAATGTCTGGTTGAACTGCTCTCTCCCTGGAAAGGACCTCACACATCAAGTGTTCGACTGGAAGAAAGATGCTCAACAGGAGGTGTTTCTTTATGCGGACGGCAAGCATTACAACAACAAAGAAAAAACCGGTCAAGATGAAAATTTCAAAGACCGTGTAGAGTTTTTTGAAGATAAGCTGCAATCTGGCAATGCCTCCATACTTATCAAAAGCACAAAGGTAACTGATAGTGGAAACTACAGTTGTGGATTTCCAGTTCCACCTGTCCAGAGTCATACACTTATTGTTGGTAAGTGCAGAGGTTTTGGCCCAATCTCGAAAGAAAGGAACAATTCGAACACCACCCTTTAAAATACCTATTATCATTTTATGTACAACATTTTACTCATTTAACTTTGATGTTTTCATTTCACATTTGAAATTAGGATAAATTTGCTTTCACTCTTAATCACTTTTATTTTTAAAAGTGTATTTATTTTAACATAAAAGTTACTATCATATGTCTATATTTTTTGTCAAGAACCGGGAAAAAAAACTGAATTTAAATGTTAACATTAAATATTTTATTTACGGTTATTAAATTGTACTACAACGTTATTGAAAAGCTCTTTCAGTGGCTGTGGATGTTCTATATGCAGTCCATATGCAGTGGCTGTCAAAACCTCAAGACTGTTTAAAAGTTCATATACTTTAATATATTTATACTAGTATACATATTTTATGTAAGTTGAACCCATGTTTATATTTGTGTACAAATCTCTAAAATCTAAGAAGTTCTTGTCATAGATAGATCTGGAGGGATATAAGTTAAATGTTTTTTACAATATTTTATCATTTTGAAAATCTCTCATCTAATAGGTTTGATCTTTACTCTGGTGTAGAGCAACATAATTTTACCTCAAAATGTACTTACAATTTTATTTTGTAAAGATACTGTAAGAAGAACAGTTTCGATCAAACACATTTTCTTCATTTCTTTTGACATTACGATGTCCCCAACACTCTGCTTGCTTCACTGTCTTATTTATTATGTAAGCTAGGTGTGGACAACATTTCTGAACTTCTGTTTCCCAGGGTATGTTAATGCAAAGATGATATTGCATAAACAACTACACTTTCTGTTTTCTCCTTTAGATTGGATCTTAACCTCTTAGAGCTGAGTAGAGCCATGTATATTTGCAGGTTTATTTCAGACAGCTTGTGCTTTTCTTAAATTTCAAACCTTTTTAAAATAAAATATGTTTGCTACATCTAATAAAGAAAGTCAGTGGACATTCTATGGGATAGATTAGACTAATAATTAGACTTATTGAACTAAGATGGATACTTTTTGAGAAGAGTAAGGTCAAATGTATTGTTCTAACACAGTTTTTAAATATGTTAACTATATATTATAATACAACTTATCAAGCTGGAATTCACAGGATAGTACTCTTGTTTTGCCATCCACCTATATGTGCTTTTTATTACTCAGTGAGTCATAGAAGCTTATATTTTAAAAAGTGCAACACATAGAGTCACCAGCAGATGGCCACAGTTTTTAACAAAAATCGGATCAAAATCACCACCACCCCAACACCCACCCCAAACACAAGTAAGCATAAAGTATTACAGAATTACCATTAACTCTTTTAGATTTTCTGTGAATTTGGAACTTTATTATCTTTTAACTTTATGTGTTACAAGGAAACAAAATATATTTCACTTAGTTACGAAGTTGTTCTTCCGGATGATTAATTATAGCCTATATATATTTTATATATATACATAGCCTATATATTTATATATAATATTGCTGACCACAGAGTTCTTAAAGTAGATATCTGTATATAAAGACAAAATGTTGCTTGTGTAGTTTCCTCTCATATAATTATTGTTGGCTGGCAAAGTCAGATGCTAACTTTGCTAAATGCGGTCTACAAAACGTGATTGATTTGTTTGTTTACCGACCTCAGAAATAACGTGCTTCATTCAGGCTGTTTGTCGAATAAGTTATGGAAGCCTTGTTCACATAGGTTTTGAAAGTCTGGAAGTTTAGCCTTTACGTTTAGATTACGCTGAAATCCTACAATAAACGATTGCGTTTCAGTTTAAGTTGCACAAAAGTTTAGAAGCTGGATACTCAACCTCTGCGATTATCATAGTAGACCAGCTGCAATTTATATAACCTATTTGTTTGGGTTACATATACTTTTTAACTACTGTTGATATGTAGGCTGGCAAGTTGGTAGTCAACATACGGAGATATTTGAATAGAAAAACCCTGTTTGAAGGTTTGGAACCGCATTTGAAGAAATTTTGCATAACAAACGAGATTGATTCAACTGCGGGTTTGCTTAAGAAACGTCTGTAAATGCCTGGACAGTATTTCCAGCTAAATATCGGGTCGCATGCAACCTTCGTGTTTTATGAGGTTAAAGGACAGGACTGGAGAAACTACAAGTGGTGAGTTACGTTTCTGATTACGTCAATAACAATCGGGTTAATTTTTAATCCTTGCGAAATAAGAAACTGCTCATCAATGATCAGCAGTTTAAGTGTAGTGATATAGCCTAATTGACGAACCTTGAAGTTTGTAATGATAAACAGTATTTGACCTAAAACGATTTAGTAACCGCAGAGGTTAAGAAGCTCGTCTGGGATTAATCATAACTGAGACCGAAACAGAAGTGCCTGCCGCATAATGCAGTATTTTAGACTTTTATAACAAGCCAAATGTTGTTTTTCTATGTATTGGCTAAACAAATTTCTTAACACACTTTATATACATTTCTTAACACACTTTATATACACTTAATACACTTTATATATACACACACACAAACAAATAGTAGGAAAAAATATCTGCATGGAGAAAACTGTGCCATAAAGACCTAAAGCTTGTTTCAGTTTCAAGTGCATATTCAAAGGCTTAAGTTAAATTCACATAACTTAATTGATTTTGAGCAATGTAAGCAGTTTTGAGATTGTTGTACAGTGATGAATCATGAATACTTGATCAAATGTCAAACTGTGTTCTTGCTTCTTGTGTAAATGGATGAGTTTGAAGCACAGCGAAAATAGGAAGGATAACAATCTAGGGAATATTAAATTTGTGGAATAACATTTCTGTTTATAGGTGTACTTGCAAAACCGTCAGTTACAACAATCAATCAAAATGATGACTGGGCCCAGCTGTGGTGTAAAGTTCCAGGTGCTTCTCCGAAGCCCTCTGTAGAATGGAAGGATCATTCTGGGAAAAGGCTTTTGGATAAAGTAGTTGCCAGTCATGAGAACTTCATCCTGGAGACCATAGTAAACAAAACAGGCAACTATACATGCATAGCTACACAAAAGGAACTTCACCATAAGTCTATTGAAAGTACATATATACACTTTGCAGGTAAGTTTAACCAACACTGTTTTTTTTTTAATGATTATTGTTTAAGTTTTCTTTATTTTCTATTGTCTTCAGAGTGGATATGAAGGAGTTAAAAACATAGACATTGGTGTGAGTTTTAAAAAGTCATACTGGCAACAAATTATTCAAACAGATAAAAGAAAAAATACTGTTAGGATATTTTTAAAATAGAGTAATTATGTATAAGGGACTGGCAAGTATTTCAAAAACAAACAAAAAATATTTAGCAAACTTTATACACAACCTGGTAATAGATTTAGAAGAAGAAAAAGCTAGTCTGTGTGCACACAGAAACTCTTAAGTTAGGTAAGTGCATTTTATGTATATAGCACTGCAATGACAAAGCATAAAATGAATACATAAGGGGTACATAAAGCAAATTAATGATACGGATTTTAAAGAAAAGCATTTTGTTTTTACATTTAAAAGCAATTGTATTTTAAATTTGTCCAGACTCTCAAGACAATATAGATTTACAATACTTTTTTCCCTCCATACAATGGATGATCAAAACACCCATAATGTACAAAAATTTTATTTGCTTATGTTAACAGATAAAAATTATTTCTTTAAATTTGACTTATTATAAGTCTGATTGGTTTTATTTCATTCGGGTAAGCTTTACATTAATTACTTCAGAGGTATTAATGTGGTTTGGTTACTGTTAAAGTATTTTGACAGTATTTTGTATATTTACTGATATTGTGTAGTACTTTTGTGTAAGCTTATTTCGACTTATACTGTAATTTTTTTGTAACTCTTCAGTCTGCTTCTTTAGTTTAAACAAGTAAAACATTTGTTTCAGTTTAATGTTTTGAAACAAGAAATACATTGGGCTACAAGTTAATGGATATATTTTCTGAATCAGGAGAAGTGATTATGTTAACGCGCGGTAAATAATTTCCTACACTCAGTAATTCTAGTGAAACACATCTAAGCTTTTGACAGAGAAGGTTTTTTTTGCTGATATATTCTGCTGTAATAAAAAGACAAAATAGCTTACTGTATTTGATGCTATTTCTATGTTGTTTTTCATAGGGTCAAAGAACAGAGCAGAAGGAAGAAAAGCGGTCAGTGTTGATCCTATCTTTCTTTAATTAGCACTAGATATTATTGAAAAAGAACTTTAATCATTGGCCCTTATGTCTAGTGAAACTATTAAAACCTCCAATGTAATCCTTATTTTATCCCTCCCTATTGTTGGAGGGATTTTTTTCTACACTGAACAAAATATAAACACCCCATATCAAAAATTATAGTTTCATGAACAGTTGGCTCACACAATATATAGATCAACTCAAAGTCAAAATGTATTTCCAATAATTACTGATATTCAGATCAGCGTTGATATTATTGTGATATGGCCATTTGGGGCATATTGGCAGTCCTTTGAACTTGACAGGGTTCAAAGGACTAAGGCCTTCCACTAATGCAGACTATATCTATGGGTTGGTCCAAATGGTCTTCCACTTGGATCCGCTTCCTTTGAGGTTGTCTCCAACAGGCACTCACTGAGAGTGTCTGTAATCAGAACTGTGACAATAATAATAATAATAATAATAATAATAATAATAATAATAATAATAATAATAATGGAGGAACTGGGTCGATCTAAGAAAGGAATTCAAATAATTCAAAATCATTGGTCATAGAACATTGGTCAATTAGATTTTGACCAAGTTAGCTTCTCGTAGGCGGTTAGACAGTCTGAGGTAAGATGCGTCTGTTGTGCAGACCAATAGTCTCATCAGCTGTGTGTGTCACTGGTCTTAGCCAATCCCACAGATGGATGATCTGGATGTGACAATTTTGTACTGGAGTCGTCACAAGTGGCCGACGAGGACAAGGTCAATTTGCAGTATAGTGTCAGTCTCAATGAACATTGAACCGTGCAGCTACTGCTCTGGTGGACATCCCTGCATCCAACATGCCAATGGCACTTTCGCTCATAACATGCGACATCTGAGACATTATGAGTGCCCTTTTATTGTCCCCTGTCCAAAGATTTTCCAGCTTTTGCTCATTTTGTCTGATCACCCACTGGACATGACCTACCCATGCACTGAGTAAAAAAAACAACTCACTAAGTAATGCTCACTGACAACAAGTTGGATTAAAATGATACACAAATAAAGAGAAATATTACTTGTGTACAATAAAATGTCAGCAAATGCATGTTTACAGTTGTTAATGCCACATGGCAACAATATTTCACATGGGGTATTTATATTTTTGTTCAGTATAGCTCGTCTCATTCGGTGAATCCGACATGTTTTACCAATTTTTAAAATAGCTAAAATTTCTTGGTTTTGATTAGATTAGTAAAAAAATTAAAAGTAAAGAACTTCCTGTTAAAACCAATAAAAATAAAATTCCTAAAAATGAAACATGCTACCAAAAGAGGAATTGTAAAAATGACTAAACCCAGGTTGTTACTGAGAGAAGCATGTATCTTTAGTTAATCTTCTACTTTGGTTGAATAAGACAGAAAAAAAAAAAAAAAAAAAAAATTTTAAAAATTTTAAAATTTTTAATAAAAAAAAAAAAAAAAAAAAAAAAAAAAAAAACTATTAATACTTTCAAACTTTTGAATTAAGTCTCAAAAGATATTAAATTATCAAATTATAAATATTCTTGTTCTGGGCCAAATATAATCAAATTAAAATTTGATTACCTTTTAAAAAGATCTTTCTTATTTGATGGTGCAAAGTGATAATGACCAAGAAGTGTGACTCTAAGATCTTCTAATCTAATCTAAATAAGAAGTTCAGTTTCATGAGGAGAGAATCACTCTAAATTGTCTCTAAAGTAAAGCAACCTTTTTCAGTTGGAATTAGAAGAAACTCAGATTAAGATCATGTTGAAAATATCTTAAAATGTTTTATTTAATTTAGAAAATAATGTCTTTGTTCCAAACACTGTTGTTCTTAATTTTTTTGTTGCAACTCCAAACAAATAAAATATTTATTCATGTTATTTACCACTGATTTCAGTTACCATTACAAATGGCTGGACCTTCTGTTTGTTTTCAAATTTTAATATGGGGGATAGAAGGCAAACAATGGTAATATGGGAGTAAATCCATTTACCAGCAGTTTTTAAAAAGTTCAAGGTAATCAAAACTGTGTAATTAACTAATCCAAATAAAGATAATTTTTCTTAGAAAGAATGAAAATACAATTAGCAAACAAACAACTAAAACAACAAACAGTGTTATCGACACACTTCTTCAAGCAAAAGTGTGTGATGGTAAGAATATAAGATTCTATTATTACTGAATAAGAAAATCAGTCATCACTGATAAAGCAGTCATTACTGATTTTTAAATGACATAGTAGCCAAAATTTAATTTTGAATCAGTTATTCTTGAATGAGTTATAGAGGAAATTGATAATTTGTTAAGCAGTGAAAGTGACATTATCTTGTAATATGTTTCAGATCAAATTCTTCTTATTGCTGTTGTTGGTAGTGGTGGACTTGTTGCCTTAGTCTGTGTTTCCTGCTGCCATCATTTCAAGATTTCCCAGGTAAGTTTAAATGTTTAACTTTTCCGTGTCTCTTATTGCTTACATACTAATTAAAATCAACATGTTCACATGTTCTTAACAATTTGAGTTAATCACAAGGACTGTTTCTAACAAAAAAGGATGACTGTTTTGTTTCTGTCCCAAACTAATGTGGTCCTGTATTTGTGTTTTATTGAATTAATATTTCATTGTGTTTCTCAAGCTAAAAGCTAATGTCAGATTTCTTTATAAATCTTGTGCCATGTTCAATTTAAGCCCTAAGCTGTTGAGTTGCAATACCTACAACAAAGAGAATAGAGTTTAGAGTCTCAATTTTGTGTTTGTATAACATAAAGTTTATTTATTTTTTCTCTGGTGAATTGCAGGTAAAATTACAAGGTGAAAGAATTGACGTCGAGGGCAGATCTCTGCTATTTTGTTTTTTTAATATGTCACTAGATATTTGTTGGAGCATAATTCAGAGTTCAAGTAAAGTAATTAAACAGAAGCATTTTTTTTATTAAAAAAAAATGTATTTAGAACAATGAAAATCATATTCCGCTTAATTAATTTCACTGCAAAATTCTATACACTTTGACCTTATCTTCATACTACTTAAATTAGGTTAATATATGAAGTGAACTAAAGTTGAACTAAATCAAATGCCATGTTGTGACAAAGTTACAACATGGTTAATCACCATTAATCTCACATTAATGGATTTCTTAATGTAATTTGAGTGCTTTTAACAACATATAATTCTAGGTAGTAAAATCTGAGTGTTTTTCTGCTTACATCACAAAAGTGATAAAGAGTGAAAAATCAACTCAGATGTGAATGCAGATGTAACTTCTCTGTATTTTATTTTTCATCAAACTTCTTTTTACCTGTTACACATTTTAATAAAATGTGTAATAGTTTGTTTTTTGTCCGCTACAGAAATTAAGACTTTTTAAATCTTTTGTTACTGTTTTTTTCTTTTGGTGTGTTTAACTAAAGAATTTCTGTTTCCATGAATGTTTTAATTTACAAGAATAAAATTTGTAAATAAACTGCTATTGCTGAATTTATTCCAAATGTAATATCCATAGAAGCCATTGTATTGAATTTTCTGTTCTTTATTATTGCAAGATAGACAAATTTATGTAACCAGTTTTGCAGGTGGAAGAAGAGCTGTAAAGATTTTTCAGTGGTTATTTTGCTGTATTGTTATGGAATTAAAAACTGTAACTAACATATTGAGAGTTTTAAATATTTGTGCATTATTACTACCATACACCATAAAATAACTCACACTATCAAATGAAAAGTTTGGCTGAATGTATAAAATAATAAATAATATTGTTTCTATTTAAAATGTAACAAAAAAGGGAAAAAAAACGCTCAACATATTTAAGAAGTAATTATTCTTATTCACACAGACATGTGCTTTCTATTAACTTTTTTCCAAATAACGAACAAGCTATTTTATTTATCTGTGCTGCACAATTTCTTTAGATTATTTCCCATCAGAAATTAGTTTTGCTTTGTGTTTCTTCATTAATAATCACCTAGACCAGGTATTTGCAACCCTGGATCTGCAAGTAACCCGTTAAACTTTCCACAGTGGTATATTTAATAACTTTGGTTATGAAATTAGAACAAAAAAAAGTTTTAGATATTTTTTTTAGATATAGTTTTTACATTATTTTGTCAAATAACCTCCAGAAGAAGTTCAATGTCTTATAGATATGTTTGTATCCAACCTCTGATACAAAATAACATTTTCTCTGTTTGCTGTTATGGTGAAATAAACAATCCAGAAAGCTGTTTTTGTCAAAAAATAAATAAATAAATGCAACTTATTCTCATTGAGAATAATCTAATTTATACAAACTATCAAAGGATACATGTTTTTTCTTTAAACTTCTAACAGAGGATGACAAGATAGGATTTTCCTCAATGTTTCATAAGCCTTGTGGCCTGCCATGCTTTACCAGCCTCCCCGTAAGGCTAAGTGTTGTTTGATTTATTTTTTTTTTCTTTTGAGTTATTATTGTGGGGTAATTAGTCATCTGACAGTTTTGATTGTGTCTCTGTTGTTCTGGTTGTCTGAATGGTTTAAAAGCCATTTTCATGTTCAGTTCCATCTCAAACTTAACAGACACAAATATGCACTGAATAAACCAATTTTCAATGAGATTTTTCCACCAAAGACTTAATAATAATAAACATATTTTATTATCATAAAACACGCCAAACTAGTGATGGTAAAGGGCCACATTGGGTTAACTCGGGGAATCTCATCATGTACCAATCAACTCCAAACCATTTCTTTGTTCTGTCACAATTATCGATTTATTCCATTTTGATTATCATGCTCCAATCTTTGTAAGGACTGACCACCCCGATCACCGCTTCCTCACACACATAAACTACAAGGATATGGATGGAAGACATGGAAGGCGTGGAGAAGTGGTCATCTTTTCTGAGATTAACCAACCTGTGCTTCAAGGAGGACAGACAAGGACCATCAGAGAAGAAACATGCTGTGTCCACTGGTGAAAAAAGCATGCGAAAAAGAAAACAGCCTTCTACATCAGTCCAAGAGCCTTTGTTATTGACAAAGGAGGAAAGAGGATAGAACTTGAACCTGCTAATGTTGAGTTTTGCAGGGGAGTGGTTTTCTTCTCCTTCACAGGGAGGCAGGCTGATGGAATCCAGCCATTACTCATCACCACCAATTTGCAAGGTCCTTAAAGAGGAGCAGCTTCCCAGATTCAGATGTCAGATGGTTCCACTTCTACTGTGTGAACCCACGCTGAACACCCTCTGAGACAGACTCACCTGAAGGATCTGATCCTCGCTGCTCCGTTGGGTACGTCACACCCGCCACTCAGCTGCTGCCTGCCCACCCTCAGTCTCCTACAGGAACCCCTCCATCTGGAAACCATCACACCACGCCAATTGCTGGAACTCCCAAGTACATCCCTCTGCCTACCTCAACCCGCTGACCGTAAGCTACCCTCAGGTTACCCTACGTTCCCTTCATTACTTCCCTCTTTAACCGCTTCCTCTTTCAGTTTCCCCACTGACCTGGTCCCTCCCTGCTGTTGCAGATCGACATCCCTCCACACACTTCCCTGTTTAATAAATGTATTTAAACAGTTTGAGTGTCTGTAGTTGTTGCTTGCCTTAGAGTCCTGGTATGTCCTGGAGTCCATTATGACAGCTAATGACTAGAAGACATCTTGAGAATCAGAACTAACAGTTAAATAATGACATTTTAAGATCAAAAAAGCTCTGTTTATTATATAATTTCTCTGTTGGGAAAGTTTGTTAGATTTTCCTGTAACTCAATTTTCAGGGTTAGAAGCTACAGCTCTTAGTAGCATTTCTTTGTTTAAAGTTATTTCACTCAATGCACGAGGGTTGAGGAACAACACTAAAAGAAAGGTAAGTTATTTATACATTAGAAATGTTGAAGCTGATTTCTGTTTTATACAAGAAATTCATTAAACTGCAAATGATACCAAATTCTTGAAAAGTCAGTGGGAGGGACGAACTATGGCTGGCACATGTCACTACTCAATCAGCAGGAGTGGCAATATTACGAAACAACTGCAGTGGAGATGTGTTATGTTCACTCTTGAATAGTTGTATCAATAAATGATGAAATTCTTTTGTTGGGTTCTATATATGGGTATAATACCAAAGCAGAAAACACGCAACTTTATGATAGATTAAGTAAAGGGGTAAATTACTTACATGGAAAATATCATTTTATGGATATTATTATTGGTGGGGACTTCAATTCGACTTTTAATGAAAGTCGAATTGAAGATTTTCCCCAAAGGCTAATACAAATCCAAACACAGTTCTAGGAATCTTTATATCAACCTTTGGCCTGACTGATGGATAGAGACAAAAAAATTGCTCCAAAATTGAAATTACATGACAAAACAAAACAGGCTCCTTTAAATCAAGAATTGATTTTTGGCTGATGTCTGATTTCATAGCTAATGAAATACAGTCGGAGATTCTTCCAGTTCCTTTATCAGACCACCAGCTTATTTTAATTAAAAAACAAAATTAAACCAGTACGGAAAAAATTAAAATACAGCTTACTGGAAACTCAACTATTCACTTTTAGAAAATAAAAATGTCGAAGAAAACATTAAACAAATAATTATTAAGTATTGGAATACAGCTTGCAGTCAGAAGGAATTTAGTAAAAATTTGGAACTCCTAAAATATGAACTTCAAAAAATCTTTATGAAAACTGGAACTAAAATTGCTTTAAGAAAAATGAAAGAAGAATTAGAAGTAAAAAAAGAAATTGTTTATATATCTGAACATATATCTGAAGAGCAAAATATTAGATTAAACCATTTAGAACTGATCCTAGTCAATATTTACATTTCCAAAGCTAAAGAAGCGAACATCAGATCGAGGTGGAAATGGTTAGAAGAAGGAAAAAAAAAGCACCAAAATATCTAACAGTATTATGAAACTTCAAATCAATAATATCTGTGAAGACCCTGTTCAAATCTCTTCTTACTGTGAAGCTTTTTTCCAAGAATTTTATCAGTCAAGATGTTCTGATGAATCTGTCATACAATTTATTAACTCTCTAAATAAAATGCAACAAATTAGTAAAAATAATAAAGATTGTGATTCCTTGATTACACTTGAAGACATCCAAAAGTCCATCAATAAATTAAAACTAAATAAATCACCGGGGACTGATGTCATCAATCCATAAAAAGTTTTCAGAAATGCTATCGCCATTTTCACATCAAGTTTATCTTGAAAGTTTGGTTTCTGGATCACTTCCATCAACAATAACCCAAGGTCTGATTACACTGATCTCTAAACTCCAAAAAGACAAGCTTCTTCTGTATGACTGGAGACCAATTACATTACTACAAAATGAGTATAAAATTATTGCAGGTTGTATTGCTACAAAAATTAAGAATACTCATGAAGAAGTGGTTGATGAAATTCAGTCTGGATTCATACCAGGTAGATATATAACTAATAATATTAGACTTATATTAGATCTGTTAGATTATTCATATTTAATAAAGGGGGATGGTCACATATTATTTCTAGATTTTTTTTAAAGCCTTTGACACAGTTGAACATACACTTTTGTTTAAAGTATTCAGATACGGACAAATCTTAATTAAAAGTTGTCAAATGTTATAAAGGAATTGTAATAAATCTGTAAATTTGTCATATGGCTGCTCTAAAAGATTTTATTTGAAAAGAGGTCTCAGACGAGGATGTCCAGTCTCCCCATATCTATTCATTCAGGCCATGTAAATTCTTTCAGTTAATGGGATTAATGTTGCAAACAGAACTATTGCAGTTCTCCAGCTTCCTGAAGACAATGCACCTTTTTAAAAAATAAGTAAAAAATTAAAAATGATTGAAATCATCAACACCTTCTCCACAGCTTCCGGTTTGACTCTAAATCTAAACAAATGTGAATTATTTTCCATTAAATCTAATTTAAAAGGCACATTCCTCAACATTCCTATAGAAGACAAAGTTAAATATCTTGGAATCACAATATTTAAAGATCAAATTATAAGATCAATAGAACATTTTAACCCCATAATTAAAATAGTTGAGCAAAGATTTAATCTGTGGCTCCCGTGAGATCTCTCTGTTTTAGGATGTTCATTATTCTGTTGAATCACTTTTGATAAAGAGATATAAATGGGATTTGGACTCTATGCCTACTTTCAGTAAAAATAATGAAGAAAAGCTTGTTTATCTTTTTTGGGATTGTAATTATACCAAAATATTCTGGAGAGATATGACCAGTTTTTTTCATCAAAGAAATCTCAATATTACTTTAACAGATAAGGATGTTTTGTTTGGGATGGAGAAATGTGAACTTGTCAAAACAGAATTTTTATGTGTTGCTAACTCTTTTTATTATTTATGGTAAATATATTCACACCTCCAAACATTCACAACAAAAACCTAATTTCCAGATTTTATATTCTCTTAATATCTATATAGAATCCTTAAAAATCAGCTCAAATGCTAAAACCATTGAAATTATAACTGCCCTTAAAGTACTTCAACAGATTTGAGCTGATGTGCTCAACAGCTCAAATTGTAAAATAATTGTTCTATTTTAAAATAATTGTTCTATTTTCTGTAAAGGCCTTTGATGTTGTATCTCTAATTATTAGTGTTCTATGTTGTTCTTGTATGTTCTTTGTTTACAGTAAAAAAATGGCTTCCATGTTTTAGTTAAAAAACTGAAACAACAGATCATATTCAGAGAGACGTAAAACTGAATTTACCTGCTGCATCTAGTGTTAAGGACGAGTATTGTTTGTTTGTTATAGAACCTCTATCACAAAACTGTCAATGTTTGACATTTTGAGGCATGAAAACATTTACTTTGTTGAACAACATTATATCATGTTCCACTATAAATCTAAATTGTCATTTATTGTCTTATCCTGCATTAACTGTTTTGTTCTGTTAAATTTAAGGATAGCTAATTTTTTTAATTATTATTTCTTATCAATTATATTTAAGTGTGTTTAAAGTTATTCTGTAAAAATTGGTACAAGTATGCTTTTAATATACTTTGTATATATTTATAGGTAGAATATAGCCTACTTAAAATGTACTTACACAAACGTAAATATGTTTTAAGTATACAAAAGTTTATTTATTTATTTATTTTTTATTTTATTTATTTATTTTTTTTCATTGGGATGCATAAGATGAGCGTGACAATGCTCAGCTTTATGGGTGACATTTCCTGTTAATGCTGCGTGCTCTACACCGGAAGTATTGTTTTTATTGCTTGTCGGAAGCTGAAAGCGAAAGAGTTGAAGACTCAGTCTGAGGAGCCTGAGAGGAGTAGCTACACGGACATTACAGCGCTCTGTAGAGTACATGATTAAGTGATAGATTACAGCTATGGAGCTTCTTCTACGTGTGTCTCTCTGCTTCCTGACGTTTACTGGAAAATTGCTTGGTGATGAAATCGGTAAGAATAGTTTTATTATTTGTTTGTAATTTTCAGATATTTTTCACTAAAGTGTGCATGACAAATTTAAATGAATGATCCTTTTGAAATGTTTCAGGAGTCCTGAGATCTTACATAGCATGCTGTATTACAAACATGTTTTTGTATCATGCTTGTAACGCAGAGCCTATCTCTGAGTTAAAATGTCATTGTGCACTGCCTCTTTAAAAGCCACACCTGCTTCCGAGCATCTCCTGTTCATTAAGTGGTGGCGACGCTCATTTCTCATGCTGGTTATTATTCATTGACATGTAAAGAATCAGACATTTTGGACTTTTGTATCTCATTTTGCTTTTTACATTTAACTGTAACATGTTTGTAGATTTTAACGGAAGAAAACTTCTATGTTTCCAAAGGGCAACAGCACCTTTCAGACGAAGTGCTATAAAAATAAAAACACACAATACAACACATCAAATCAATATGATAATGGAATAACAACATTATTATTATTATTATTATTATTATTATTATTATTATTATTATTATTATTATTATTATTATTATGTTTTTGTAAAATCTTTGAAACTGTCATTATGTTATTACGGTATATGAGACAGATCTTATGGCTACTCTTGCATTATCATTAGATCCTACAAAATGAATGTCAGACTAGTTTCGGAGGTGGAGGTTCTTTGTGCACTAAAAATAAAACAGTTTTGCAGAAATATTCTTCAAGTTGACTTGATGCCAAATTCAAATATAAACATTAATTTTGGTGTAGAAAACTGTTTCACTCCTCACTGCTTCACTGTAAACAATCAGATCAACCACAGCAGCTGCCCTTACTGACAAGGAGACCCTAAAATAATAAGGAGTAATAGAGCTACCATTTGTAATTATTAGTAAAACTTTGGATCAAAACCAACATTTATCATTTAACAAATAATAAATTAATCTAATACTTAATAAGCTCCAACAACGGATGATCTGGGGGGGAAAAAAAGCTCCTTTGCCTCCTCCCAATGTTCCCACTGCTAACTAGAAACTACCAATCTGGGTTAAGAGATGGGTTTTAGTGCTGTTAATTGTTAAGAAAATAAATAAGTCTTACCTAAGGTGAAACACTAAGTCAAGAACAAAATGCATTTTAATTGTTATTTTATTAAGAGATTAAGCAAAAAATGTACTAATGACTCCTCTGGCTAGTACAGAGAAGTGAATAAAAGATAACTGTACATCGCTTTTAATATCCATTAGCCCTCTTAAAAAGTTGGGAGGAGAAGGGACTATCCCAACAGTTTTAATTTACTTCACAACGCTGGTATTTGCACCTGCAGACTGAGAAAAAAGAGAACATATTTACAGCAATGAAAAAACAAGTTTATCAAATCAACTGAACTTGATTAAACTTACTTCAGTACAAAACTGATGTATTAATTCAAGCTGGAAATTAAATGTTATTGTTAATGCATAGACCCTTGGCATGTGGCTCATTTTAATTCCCTCAAAATCTGGAAAGCAAAAAACTGCAAATATAAAAAAAATAACCAGAAAATTTTTAAAAGCAATTTTTTAGAATTACTTTCCTCTAATAAGATAGTTCCCCTTCTTCTGAATTTGCTTCTGATTCTTTATAAACTTTTTTCAAACCCATATAGCTTATATGGGTCTGAAAAGATAACTCATCCATCCATTCTGTTCACCTCAGTGGAGTCTGGAATTGCTGGTGCATATCTCCAGCTGCGTTCTGGGCGGTACAGGTCACCAGTTTGTCGCAGGGCAACACAGAAACAAACAGGACAAACAACCATGCACACACACACACACACTCCTAGAGAGAATTTGGAAAGAGCAATTTACCTAACAGAAACTACTACCTAACAGTCATGTTTTTGGACTGTGGGAGGGAGCCAGAGTACCCGGAGAGAACCCACACATGTACAGGGAGAACATGCAAACTTCATGCAGAATCTGGGCCGGGAATCGAACCCAGGACCTTCTTGCTGCAAGGCAACAGTGCTACCAACTGTGCCACTGTGCAGCCTGCATGAATACTTATTAAATCAATAACACATCTTCAATGCAAAAAATAGGAGATGAAAGAAAAGCAAGATGTCTTAGTACAAATGAAGCTACATATATAGTGGACTGTTCAAAAAGGATTACTGTCATGAAGTTATATTTAGTTTGTTTAAAAAAAAACTATCAAATGTTTTTGGCAATGAGACATTATTCTAGTTTGTGAACCTTTTTCTAATTATTTGTCTTTCCAGGTGTCATCACTGTGGCTGTACCAAAGGGTAGTGATGCTATTTTACCCTGTTCTCCCACCTCAAAGGAAGATCTCTCATCTCAGTTATTTAAGTGGAGAAAATATTATCAGAATGAAGTGTTTCTTTATAATGCTGGGTATCATTACAACAATGGACTTAAAGGTCAAGATTCACAGTTTAAAGGACGTGTGTCCTTTTTTCAAGATCTGCTAAGTTCTGGTAATGCATCTATAGTGATCCAAAATGTAATGCTGAAAGACACTGGAATCTACAGATGTGAGTTTCCAAAACTTCAGCCAAGAAGCGAAACATTCCAGATCAAACTTGTTGTTAGTAAGTATTTGACTTTTGTCACAATCTCAAAAGACAAAAATTAAGCTCTGAACACTTTCAACTTTGATATTTATTTTCTACATGATCTATTGGATAATCAGTGTTCTGATTTTAAATGTGTATTTCCTTTTAACCATTAATCCACAATTGTACTCAAGGGGTAGGGACAAGGGCTGGTGCCTGTAGCTCCAATTGCTGCTAATGGGCGAAAGTCGAGGTACACCCTGAACACATTGCTAACCCATCGGAAGGCAACACAGTGACAGAAAGAAATCAATCATACACAAATATACACTCACACCTACCTAAGAAAAAATTAGAAAGACCAATCAACCCTATCAGTTATGTAACAGAGGTCATACTTTTCTTGTTTTTTTTTTCCTTTGGTGCCCTATAGCTTAGTATGGAATTATAGTTATCTCATAATGTTTTATTTATTTATTTAATTTTAAGATTATTGACATGCTGTTGTATGGATTCATTTGTGCAGTCTGTGACTCTGGAAGCGGCAATGAAGGCAGGGAGATGATTAGTTTTTTTTAGCTGATTTTCATCTAAAAATATATTTTTATATTAGAAAGTTATATTATGCCCAATTAGTTTTAAAAATATATTTTTTTATTATTTATTGCCCCTTTTTATGGTGCTCTCTAGACTCCTGGTGCACTTAAGATGTGCTTATAATGTCAATGCCACAGCAAGTCTTGGTCATTGGTGATAGTCAGCTAAAGTTGAGCAAAGAGCAGCAAAAACATAAACATCTGACAACAGAATCTAACATTACCAAAGCAGTAAAGGTCATAGAAATCAAAACTGCAGATTTAATAATCTGTTGAATTTTTTGACGTTGTATGTTAAAATTACAGACACTGAGAAAAATCTAGTGCTCCTCAGACCCAGAGACCTGAAAGACAACTCAACTTTGTCCCACTGGCAGCAAATGTGCCAGCCAATAGCTAACTTCAAATTATATGGATTCAAACAGAATACTGTCGAATCACCATTATTTTTTGGGATGTTTAAGGTAAAAAAAAATATAAATATCTATGACTATTTGTATTGGATACTCTTGCATCATAATTTGGTCCAAAAAACAGAATGCCGCAGAGTAGTATCTGAAGAGGAGGTTCTCGACTCACTCAAAATAAAAAAGCACTTGATGAGAGTTTTCTGGTTTCAAAAAGGTTGTTTTCTTTATTATAGAAATAACAGAAATATTCTCTGAGGTGACGTAATGCAAAATTTTAATATAAGCATTAACTTTGTGGTAGAAAACTGTTTCACTCCTTCACTACAAACAATCAGATCAACCACAGCAGCTCCTTTTGTTTATTAATCACAGCAACAGGCTGACTTAAAAAGGAGGAGGCCATAAACAAAAAAAAAATAACAACAGATCTACCATTAGCATAACCTTTTATCAATAACATTAATTATTTAGCAATTAATAATTTAATCTAATACTTAATAGGCTCCAACACTATTGTTTTGTATTTTTAGGGATGTTATGTTTTTCAACCCAATGTAGCTTCCACAATGTATTTAAGATTGAAGGACTCTTGAAAGTTGGATTAGTATGATATGTAAGCATCCTATATTCCCATTTGTTTAACTTGTTGAAATGTGATTTATTTTCCTAGAACAGTTTGAAAGAGAGGGCAGTAATGTCATCTTGCCCTGCTCTCCCATTGGAAAGGACGACCTCAGACATCATGTGTTCGACTGGAATAGAAATGATTCAGAGGAGGTGTTTTTATATGACAACGGCAGTTATTACCACAATGGAAAATCTGGTCAAAATGAATATTTTGAAAATCGAGTTACGTTTTTCCAAGATCAGCTGCAAGTTGGTAATGCATCCATTCAAATCAACAACACACAGCAGAATGACATTGGAATCTACAGTTGTGAATTTCCACATCTTAAGCCACAAGGACAGAAGTTTTACATCCAGCTTGTTGTTGGTAAGTGCAAAACATTTGGACCAATCTTGAGAGAAAAGAACAACTTGAACAACACTTTTTATAGCACCTATGGTTATCATTTCTCACACAATTAATTAACTTATTTCACAACAATGGTTGTCTTTCACATCAAAGATTAGGATCACATTACTTTCACAATTAATCTCTGTTAATGAACAAAGTCATTTGCCATTGAATTCCAAGGAAGTTTTTATTTTGTGTTATTTGACTTTATGTGGTTTAATAAGTTAATCATCCTTAGTTGTCTAAGTTTCTAAAGAACACAGAAAAAATGATATGCAGAATTTAAATGTTAACAAATAATTTGATGCTTAAATAAAATCGACTAAAAGCTTCCAATCGCAATAAATCTCTCCTTTCTCAGTGATAGAGGATGCCATGTCTATCTGCAGTCCATGTGCTGTGGTGATAGAAATCTCAAGACTATTAAACTTTTGATGCTTTTATGTGATTTTTAAATTATACTTGTGTACATTTCTAATGTACACAAATACATCAACATGATGCTTTCTTTACACAAAATACTAACATTTGAGAGGTTCTGGAAAGAGTTGTTGAATCTTTAGAGTGTAACATGTTATCATTTTGAAAGTTTTGTCAATTATGTTTTATCGTTGCCCTGAGATACATTTGTATAATTTTAGGAAAAAATATCATTATATAATTGTTTTTGAAGGTTACTGTGCCAAGAACAGTTGTAATCAAAAGTTTTTTTCTTAATTGAATTTATCTTATTCCAATGTTCCTAACACTGTTTGCTTCAATGTCTCATCAGTTTTCACCTTAATCAGATGTGAACAACACTTCTGAAATTCTATTTATGTGACAAAAAAGTGATGATATTGTATGCGCAAGTGTATAATATACCTTTTGTTTCACCCTCAGGTTGTATCTTAACCTCTTAGAGCTGATGACACATATCAACAGCTTTTCATCAGCAAGTGTGAATTACATTTTTTTTCAAAATCATTTTAAAGTAATACATGAATGTCTTTCTATTGTGAAGCAAACCAGGGGGAGCTTTCATAAAACTTGCTAAATGAACTTGTTAGCTTAGCAACATGCATTATCCACTTTGTTGAATAATGCAATTAGAATAAATAATTCTAAAAATTCTTTGCTGCTAGTGAACTACTTGCCCTATTTTCTCAGTCATCTAACATTACAGATCAAGCATAGATTCACAGACTAGATCTATTGTTTACTTTGAAATTATTGCATTTTTTTCTCCATTCTATGTGAAACAATTCCTTTTGAAGGTGTAACACATCTCCATCCCCAGCGACCACATAGTTTATCAACAATTACCAGAAAACTAAAATGAAACGATGTTAAAACTAATGTAAAGAATTTTTGAGTTTCAATATAGGCTATGTCTCACCAAACCCAAAATAAAGTTAGCTCCTTTCATACTCCTTAAAACAATATTTTTTTTTTTTACAGATGAAACATACTTTTCTACTTTGATCTTCAGCTTTGACATTACAAGCCCTTTTAACATTCGTTTACATTGGATGTCAAGAAAACTGATTGTACTTGCAAAAAACCTGGACTATTTAACTGACATGAGTTTATTATATTGGGGGAAACTACCTCTGAGCACTATACGCTCAATAAACCGGAAATGTCGTGTGATGAAAGATGCTCTTCTGTGATTGGCTAACAAACGAAAAAGTTCGGTAAACGTACAACTCTACAGCACATAGATGTCCTGATTGGTTCGTTTCATACCTGGTTGGTTGCTTAATTCAGAGAACACAAACTTCATTGGATAAAACCCTTTGAGAACATTTTCTCGAGTCGTGATTTTGTTTGCTTAAAAGTTTCAGTCCTTATTAGCTTGAAAAAAAAAAACGCATCTACTGCTTATTTCGGGTAAGTTGAATATCTTTGTATTAATTTAACCAAATTTATTCTGTTAAAAACGTAATTTTAAATTATTGCTTGTATTTTTTAATTCCCAAACTGGCTTCGTCTAAAAACCGAACACGTGATTACCGAAGTTCCTAACTGTTCCCTGATGTAAAATAATAAGAAAATGTTTATATGCGCTGCAAAGCTTCTTGAATGTGCAGTGTTGTATTAAAAACTGGAATATTTGAATTCAAATCAGACATAGCAACCTTCCCATTTGTAATAAAAGCTTACAGTGCATATTGATTTCTGTCACATACGAATATGAGGTCGCATGTAACCTCCGCGTTGTATATGGTTAAAGGACAGAACCAACGATCCAGAAAGAAAATGTGGTGAGTCCTGGTTCTTATCACATCACAGGTCATTTCCCTGCCATGTGACGGTGATATTTCACCATGAACAATTAATCTGCGCCTTTATATGAACATACAAGTTTGCCGTTTCTTAAACATGTTTTAGTATATTATCAGATACAATGTATGTAAAAGTTATTAATCACATTGGGTTATTGTCATTGATCTCAATCGGTATCAACGCACAGGAAGCTTTTGAAAACACAAGCCATAAAGTTTAAAGCAGGGTTTGGTAATTAAACAGTATGGCAAACATTAATGATATCGCAGAGCACTGTTCAATCTATGTTTTGCTAAGGAGTATGACACTCTCCCCACACTAATGTTGGACAAGCAGCAGAAAAGCTGCCAAGTTTATTGTACCTCCAGTGAAATTACAGAGATCAGCTCCTCAATTATGAGAATCTTAAAGGACAATAATAAGTCATGCAAAAAACCTGGCTTTTATGGAAAAGTAGCAAAAAGTAAACCATTAAAAGTTCAGCTTGTGGTTACATGTCATGTATGGGACACAACAATCATGAGAATAAAGATCCTGTCAGAAAATCTTTTGGAGGCTTCCACAGATTTGAGATTGAGAGGATGTTGTAGATCAAACATAAATATGCATATCTGATGAGGAGCTATGGCAAAACTAAAAAAATAATGTTTCTTCCTGTCCTCTCTACTAAGCTTGAATAAGTGTGCAAAGATTTGACAAAGCTGTTGGAGACATACCCCATAGACTTTGTGGCTCTGAGTGCAGCAAAATATAGTAAAAGAATATTGAAGAGGGCACTGTTTTATACATAAAATGTCAAAAGGTTCTTGGGTATAAATACTTTTGCAGAGCACTGGATAACTGTTGGGTATTTCACTGCAAAAAATGTTCTGTGTAATTTTACCAGGTAGGCATTACATTAGCTCCCTATGCAGATTAAAATGTTTGCTTAACAAAGGTACCGATTATAGTTTGTAGCCAGGTAACTGGTAAATTGCATTTTAAAAATTGCTATTTCAGATCTTTATTGTTACTGTAGTCTTTTGCAACATCTACTTCTCTATACTTTACATAGGCTGAATGGTAGGATTGTTGGAAATGTATGGGAAATTTGTAGATGGCATGAAAATAGAGAAGTATTAGTATTATAAAAGCATTAGAGTTCTTGGGCTGTTTTGAGTTTTAATGGTTCAGTCAACCCAGTAACATGATTGTTGTTAGGTAGGGATGCACAATATTGGATTTTAGTCGATACACCAATATACTAAAACTCATTTGGTTAATAACTGATGCCAATACCCATATTTTATTCTTATAGCTATTTACCAGTGATGTGCGGTAAATACACTGTGCCACAGCAATAACTTAGTCATTGCTGTGGCTATGACTAAGTCATTGCCACAGCTGATGAGGCAATGACTTAATCTTAATCAGATTTACAAATATAACCCCCATGCATGTTATTGTTTAAATACGCATGTGCACAACGCTGGAGGGCAAAAAGACTCATCTTTTACATGTCATCCACAGCTGCACTGCCACAGTAGAATAATTCTAACGCAATGAAACTTGAAAATGTAGGTGTGATTAATTTAGTGCTATGTTCCACAGAAAAGGGAAAAAACGAAACACCACTCAAAACAACTTCCTTGTCACTCTTTACGTCATATTAAATTTTACAGCTAATATTGACCAATTGTGCATCCCTATCGATACTTGCCAAAACATTTTTACTTCTAACTCTATAAGATTTAAAAAAAAGGTTATGTGGATTTATGTTTCATATTATGTACTTCATTGAACTAGTGGTAGTCACCATTGCATTTCTGTGTAATACAATTGCAGGTTTTAGTCATATCTAGTGATTCTTTCAGGAGCTTTCAAGCTTTGTTTGTGTCTTTTTTACTTTCATCATGTACTCACTGTAAAAGTACAGAGGCATGTTTGGAAGGAAACTAATATTTTTTGGCCATAAGAGTTCTTGTGTCCATAGTTGTATGTATGAAAAATAAAATGTTAAGAAATCAAGTAAGTATTCAAAGTCCTTCCTCAATACTTGGTGCACCTTTGGCAGCAATTACAGCCTGAAGTCTTTTTGAATATGAATAAAAGGGAAAAAGTAAATGTGGGAAAAGTGAAGTGTTGTAATGAGCAGTTTATGGTTTCACTGTATGCCTCAATCATGAAATGATCAAAAATTGATTCCTTAGAGTAGACTACCATATTTGACAAAACAAATATTTGTGGTTTTTGATATAGCCCCTTAAATGTCAATTAACTTGTTTTGTACTTGTTTGTTTTTTTCAAGAAAAATACATGTTTGTTTCTGATCTTTATGTTTTTCTTACTATATTTGTTGTTTACCTCATATTTACAGGTACTTGTCCAAAGCCTTCTTTCAGCATTCGTAAGAAACTAGATGGTGGAATGCTGGTGCAGTGTGAAGCTCATGGCGTTTATCCAGAACCTACAATGGAGCTGCATAATAGTGCTGATGTCCCTATTGATCCTGTGAACATTACAAATTCTTTGAATGGAAAATACATCAACCTTCAAGCTGTTGTAACCAAGGAAGATGAATACCATTGTGTTATGAAGCAAGAAGGCATATGCCACCAAATTTACTCAACAAAAACCTTGGTGATTGTGGCCTCTGGTAAGTTTCCTCTCTGGTATATCTTTTAAACTATGGTTCAACTTGCATTTAATTGGATTTTTGTCTTAAATTTAAACTTGATGTAAAATAAAGATAATTCTTTTTTACGTGGCTTAAACATCACAGAAATTGAATTTAGATTAAAACATTGTTCTAGTTCTACAGAGGTAAAGAAAAATATGCACATTAAAATATTAGAATAAAGTTAGTTAGTGTCTTCTCTAACTATTAATAGTTAACAGCGCTAACTATTTAAAAAGATGAAAATGAATATCAAGAAGAGGGGAGTATTCAATTATAGCATAATTACTACTTTTAAAGACTATTAATGATAGAACTAACATGCTGTTGGAGTGTAGCTGGACTCTGACAGTGTTGTCAGAGAGAAGGATCCTGTCCAAGATGCAGGTCATCTTGGACAAGTCTCATCCACTTCACTACGTGCTGGCAGGATACAGGGGCACCTTCAGCCAGAGTCTCATTTTACCAAAGTGCACCACATAGTGCCACAGAAAATCATTTAATGTTTAATTATTTACATCATTTGTAGATATATATTTTACAAACTTTATCTCTTATGATTATATTTGTATTAATATTTAACACGTTAGATGTTAAATATGTCTAAGATCTAATGTTAGATGTCTAACACGTTAGAACACATCTAATATGTTAGATGAGTTGTTGCTTGTCATGCTGAGCTTTTCACATGTTGATAACTATTAAATATGTTCCTTAGAGCTTGTAAGAGCTGATTGTGTAGCATAATCAGCTGGATGGTTAGGGTCCTTTGCTGAAATGTTGTTTACCTCCTTATCTTATCTAAAGCCAAAGTAATCCCAAATAAGCAACTTTGTATTTTTTTTCAGCAAATTTCTCCATTCTTAAACTTTTGAGTTCTAAATTGGCAAATAGGTCTGTGCATGTTTACTTTTTCTGTCGTGGCCATTTATGTTAAATTTTGTGAATTATAATTTGTAACAATTTAGTTTTCTTTTTTGGGTAGTTAGAATATATTTAAGTTGATTTAGAATCAACATTTGTAATAATTTTTGTATTTGGAATTGGTAAGACTATGTTAATTGTTAGACCCTCCCATTAATTTGAGTAATTAAAAACACACCAGGTGCTGGGTGCGGGGAAAAAATTTGTTTGGTAAATGTCTGGTGTGTTGAGGGGAGGTTGTAAAATGATTTTTTGACCACTTTTCTGGAGCATTTTCTTGGACACCTTTTTAAGATTAATTTTAATTTTGACTATTTTTTAAGACACTTTAATTATGTATTTTTTGTCACTATTTTTTCCAAGAAATAAATTATAATTTTTACAAACATTGAAGAAGTGCGTTCAAATCACCGCCTCTCAACACCCACGGCCTTGGATGGAAATTTTGATTTTTTTGGAAAATAGAAGGCTGTGACATTCTCATATGATTTGATGGGGCGTTCTGGTCAGTAGTGGAGACTCTTTTAGCACTTCTCAAACATAGAACACATGTTTCTAGTCACTTGCTACAGTAATTGGTCATGTCATTCACTGTAGCAAGCAAAAGTGGAGACTTGTTCATAAACCTATACATATTCAGTGGTGTCCAAATGGAAACAAACTGACCAGCCCGCATTTTTAAATATTAAATTGGTTAAATGCCCTGGAAAAAAATGCAATGGTGCTCTAAAATCTTTTAAAATCAATAATGACATTGCTGGTTCTTCAATTCTATAGCACTCACTACTAAGTCATTTGTGACACCAGTGAAAATATGTCTTGTTTTTGTGCTTTAGATTGTTAGGTAAGAGATTATTCTATTGGTACATTTTGAGAGTAATGTTATCCTATTATGTTATCTTTCAGGTGATGACAGTGGATTTTTTAATGGACTTTCTGTTGGAGCTGGTGGTGTAATTTTTGTTGTTTTCTTATTTGCCCTCTTTTATTTTCTGTATTGGCATAAAAGAAAACTTTCAGGTAAGTTTGAATGTTTGTCATGGCAGACTGAACCATATAACTTGCCTTCAGTATTTGGAAAATAAATATATGCACCTTTTGCTGCTCTTCAGTGATGACAAAAGACAATTTGATCTTTCTAAAACAAATTTTGACTTTTGATTCAATTTTTCTTTTTTAATAAAGATGGGCTTGTAATTTATGGTACCAATTACTAAATGATTAAAATCTGGCCCTCGCCACCCCTATTGTACTCAGGATCTGGTTGTTTTGCATTGAACAGAGTACAACTTTGAAAGTTGGCAGGGAGTATCATGTCATTCAAATTCTTGCTAAAGCTGCTGAGGCAATCTCCCCAACGACAGCGGAACTTTTTTGTTCTTGGTTGTCCCTTCCAGCTTTTTCTGTATGCGTTTGTCAGCGAGGAAGCTGAGGAAAAGAATTACCACAGCCTTACCATCCATCCATCTTCTTCCACTTTATCCGGGGTCGGGGTAGCAGCCTAAGAAGGGAGGGCCAGTCTTCCCTCTCTGGAACTACTTGTTCCAACTCCTCCGGGGGAACCCCAAGGCATTCCGAGGCCAGCCGAGAAACATAGGCCCTCCAGCGTGTCCTGGGTCTTCCCCGGAACCTTCTTCCCCATGGGACGTGCCCGGAACACCTCACAAGGGAGGCGTCCAGGAGGCATCCTAACCAGATGCTCGAGCCACCTCAACTGACTCCTCTCGATGTGGAGGAGCAGCAGCTCTACTCTGAGTCCTTCCTGGATGACAGCGCTTCTCACCCTATCTCTGAGGGAGAGCCCAGACACCCGGTGGAGAAAACCCATTTCAGCCTCTTGTATCCATGTCCTCGTTCTTTTGGTCATAACCCAGAGCTTATGACCATAGATGAGGATAGATTGTAGATCAACCATTAAATCAAGAGCTTTGCTTTTTGACTCAGCTGTCTCTTCATTACAACGGACCAGTAAATTGCAGATGCTGCACCAATACGCCTGTCGAACTCCCACTCCATTCTTCCCTCACTCATGAACAAGATCCTGAGATACTTAAACTCCTCTACTTGGGGCAGGACCTCCTCCCCCAGATCACAACCTGATGAAGATAATAGAACCACATCAACCGCAAAAAGCAGAAATGCGATCTTAAGGCCATCAAAACAGATCCCTTCAACACCTTGGCTGTGCCTAGAAATTCTGTCCATAAAAGTAATGAACAGAATCGGTGACAAAGGGCAGCCGTGGCATAGTCTAACTCTCACCAGAAACGGGCCTGACTTACTGCTGGCAATGCGGACCAGACTCTTGACACCTGTCATACAGGCCCCTGACAACCCAGTACCCCATACTCCCGGAGAACCCCCCACAGGGTTCCCCAATGGACACAGTCAAACGCCTTCTCCAAGTCCACAAAACACATGCAGACCGGTTGGGTGAATTCCCATGCACCCTCCAGGACCCTGCTGAGGGTATAGAGCTGGTCAAGTGTTCCACGATGAAAACCACACTGCTCTTCCTGAATCCGAGGTTCGACTATCCGGAGGGCCCTCCTCTCCAGGACCCCTGAACAGACCTTCCCGGGGAGGTTTAACAGTGTGACCCTTCTGTAACTGGAGCACACTCTCTGGTCCTCCTTTTTAAACTGGTGGACCACCACCCCAGTCTGCCAATCCAGGGGAACTGCCCTATCAGCCAATATATCCCTACAACATCCAGAGCCTTAAGGAATGCCAGGGACATCTTATCCACCCCTAGGGCCCTGCCACGAAGGAGCTTTTTAACCACCTCGGTGACCTCATCAGATTAGAGAGCATAGATAGTAACACTGCCAACTTTCCTAGGGTGGTCAAAATGAAAAACATTAAACCTGCTAAGGACATATTTTTATTTGTAATGGATTTGTCAATAGTACATTACAAATCCAACACCTTGGATTTGTAATGTTTCAGTCAATAGTAAAATGTTAGTATTAGTAGTTTTGATTGTAATTTCAACCAAATCCATCTAAGGCAATAAACTGTGATGGATTTGTTTAAACAATATGTATAATACCAAGACCTAACTTAGTTTTAAATTCTCCCGGTGTGTCAATTGTGTTAAAAATTGGACCTGGATTCGATTGCACATAGCTTAATAATAAAAGTAGAATGAGTCTTTTCCATTTATCTTTTACATTTGATACCAAGCCAACATCCTTTGCCAGAGCAAGGTGTATAAAGAATATTTATTTAACACAAAACAGTTCCTTAACTCAAACAAGCACATTAAATGAAGTAAATTGTTATATGATGACATTCCATTTAAAATACTGCCAGTAATTTATAAAATCTGAAGGGGTCTAAAAGGTCTGATCAAGTGGCATAGATCTGGAGTAATTCTTTAAAGGGTAAGCCAGGCTGTTGCACAAATCCTCGTAAAAAATTTTCAAATGTTAAGATACCTAGAAACATCATAAGAATAAATCTCATTGTATTTATCCATCAGTAATGTCCACCCTTTACCTCTTCTTGGGACTCAGAAGTCGAGCCTATTGAACAGGCAGAGCTGGATGGCTAGCAGGCAGAGATGGTGGCTAGCAGAAATGGACCCATTTGTTACTGTTTTGTGTTAATGTGACTGAATTGAATTTCTGCCTGTTACGGCTTTCTTTCTACTGTCTTCCTTGCAGGATTTTGAATGAGATCTCATGCAGGTGTTTATATTTAACTTGTTTAGGTTTGCTGATGGCACTGCAAGCTTTGCTGGTGGATGACGGCTGTGAAGGATTTGAACTTTGCAGTCAAAACAAAATCTTGCTTCACTAAAAATAATTTTATAGAAAGCCTCATATTCTGTATTTCAGTAAATCAAATAATTGTGCTTTAAGCGGAATGTGTTTGTTTCTTTGCAGGTATGCCAGATGACAGAACTAATACAAGATCTGAGGAGGAAACCCTTACTAGATTGAACTAAGATTAAATAAATATGCATGTGAGAAAGAATCATCAATTTGACATTTCTCAATGAGAATAATTGGTACTGGACCCATTTTGTGTCATTATTATTTTGTGTCATTCAGTGTTTATGAAATATTCACAAAGATAAATTCTCTCAAAATTGCTTTTAGGACACATTAAGATTTTACAATGATCATATGAGACAACATAGCAGAAACAAAACTAATTTCTCCA
Source organism: Poeciliopsis prolifica (assembly GCF_027474105.1). NCBI lineage: Eukaryota > Metazoa > Chordata > Actinopteri > Cyprinodontiformes > Poeciliidae > Poeciliopsis > Poeciliopsis prolifica. The sequence continues at coordinate 343,021 of NW_026562405.1, forward strand.
TTACTGCTTACAACTGCTGCAGAGACTATAATATTATTTAGAATGTTTCCACACATAGGTTCAGTGGAGTCTGTTTTGACCAACTGGATGAGTTTAACAGAACTGGGAGTTGTGAATAGTACAAAAGACTGATATGTATGCGTTTGTTATGGCTTATTGTACATTTGGGCTATTTCCACTCTTCACACAAATTGACATTAAACTGTATATTTAAAAAATAGCTTTTTACTATTGTATGAAACTTGTTTCTAAACTTTTTTTAAAATCTGCATCAGCTTTTGGATTTTTTTTTTTTCTCTCTATCTGATACTTTGTTTTCTATGACATGCTAAATGTTTTTTTGGCTGTTTTAGAAACTGTTCAGTAAACAAATTTTTATTAATTTCATCAAATTGAATAACTTTCACAGTAACAAGGGATGTCATTTTTATTTTATTCTTATTAAATGTTTTAGAACCTCTGGATAATAGGTTATGATTTAAAAGGAAGTTGTCGCCATAACTAGTGGCCAATTTTATATATCATTGTTAAAAAACTTAGCATGAAGAAATTTACATTTAAAAGTGAAATGGCATTGCTGTGAAATATAATGTCTTATAAGAAAATACTGGCAGGAGTCCCCTTTCTTGTTATCAATATGAATGCACTAGAATCTAATTTATGGACTGCTTTTTGTTTCCTAGCTATGTTATTTTGATCTCTATCTTATTTAATGACATTTTTTATTGACTGGTTTAACTTAACTTGTGTGCCTGTGCATTTAAAGAGAAAGTGAAGGAAAAACTTTGTGGTGCCACTTTATGTCTCAGCCAGATCTAGAGAAATTCATCCATGCGTTTATCTTTAGTTGCAACAGGGGATGCGGCTTCTGCATCCCCAGAACCAGAACCAAAAGAGAAGAAGCAGCTTTCAGCATCTATGCACAAAAAATTTCGAACAAACTTCCAGAAAACTGTAAAACAGCAGAAACCCTGACTTTCTTTAAATCTCAACCAAAAACACACCTGTTTAGAATTGTGTTTGAAATGTAATATGTAACAATGTATTGTTTATTCTATGATGCATGATTTTGTGTTTATGATGTAAACACAAATGCCTTGCTGCTGAAATGTGCTATACAAATAAAATTTGATTTTCATTTGATTTATGTATTTTTAAACCAAACTGCAGAGACAATACATTTTTAGAAATATGTTTCTGATATTACATATGAAATAATTATTTTGTAACAACACACTTACAGTTGATGCTTTTGACTTTCATCTTCAATCTCTATTTTGTTCAGTGACATCTGTGCTTTTTCTTTTTTTGTTTCGTTTTTCTTAATTTTCAAAATAAAATACAAACTGGTTTTGCGCTAAACCACCAGTTTTTCTTTCTACAGTGAGATTTTTTTTTCCAAGCTGAAGAAAAATGCATCAAATGACTGAAATGATTGACTGCACAGCTGAATTTCAAATGAAACTTGTTCAGAATTATAAAAGTAAATTCACAGTTCAAATACTGAAACTGATGTAAGTTAATCTTTGTGTTTCATAAAAGTGACAGCTTTCTTTCTCACCACTGAAAACATCTTCGGATGTTAGTGTGATATTAGAGTCTGAGGTTAATGTTGAGCTAAAAAACCTATGTTATGAGATATCACTACTTCTAATAGCCTTAGTTTTCTTAACACATGTTTACCAAGGTTTTCTGGAGAGGATATATTTGTTGTCTCCAGAATTCTTAACTCACCCTCCACAAAGGCTGGATTTGAACATGCACTAACAGAAGATTTACTTTTAGTTGCCGATTTAATTATTTTCTGTTAATTGTTTTGGGAGATCATTGTATGTGTTCCCTGTGCATAAGAACTGCAGGTTCTTTGGCTTTCTCCCTAAATCCACATACTTGACTGCTGGGTTAATTTAGTACTCTAAATTACCTTAGGTGTAAGTACACGGTTGTTTGTCTATGTTTTTCTCTGATCGGCTACCTTTTACCAATCAGTAGCAGAAGACAGGCACCAAATGCTCTTACAACCCTGCAAAGTGAAATAAGTCTAGCCAGATCAGTAAATTGTATGTAAAAAAAAATAAATCTAAATTTAGAAAGCTGATTATATTTTAAAAAAGAAATATCTCCCTATTTTAACAGTATTTAGCAAATTGAAATAATTTTGGTCATTTTAAATAACCTACACTGGAAAAATTTGCTTGATTTAGTCGCAGACAGAGAGAAAACGTTACATGTCATTCTATAAAATGTAGGTGAGCATCTGATTTCAACCTAATCTTACTATCACTCCTTGTTACAAGGATGCACCATTGTTGAGAAAAGTAAGCCTTGATATAAAGAGTGAAATGAAGAAATGCTTGGTTTTCATCTTTTTTTTTGAAGAGTTTCTTTATCATAAATCCCCTAGCTTCAATTTCTTTGTGCCTTTAAATGTAAAACTATATTTTATACAGTTCAGCTTAAAATATATTTCAAAAAAGCTAGCAGATCTCTTTACGCCAGAGCAAATATAAAAGCTGCCATAATAATTAAGTACATAAAAGTTGTGCAATTGTAGCGATGTGGACTGAGTGTTAAACATCCACCAAAACTGTTTCCCTTAAGTACAAAAGCTTCTGAGATCTCTTCCATCAATAATACTTCAATTACAAATGTTAATCTACTGGGATCATAGTTTGATTTTTAAACAGTATAAGTGGAATCTGTATTTTACTGCTACTGAGCCTGTTTTACATTTCACACATTTTCTAGATTCAACTTCTGTCAAAAAATTCTGTATGGAAGCTAGAAGTTTTAATATGACTGAACCTGAGCAGCTTCATCACACGAATCCATCAGTTAGGCGATAAGATTTAATTAAGTTTAAGTTAATAATCTACAACTTTTTATCTGCAGGTGGAAAAAGGATAGCACACCCAGGTTAAACTGGTCATTATAACTGTAATTCATTGAGTTTGAGTCAGTGAACACAACATGCAGGATTCTGGAGCATTTACATCAGTGTAAACAGCAGCAACAGAAGCAGGACATTTTAAAAACTGATGGCAGAGTCGCCAACATCTGTCACATAACATACTGATTTATTTCCAACACTGGAGTCCTTAACTTAAACAGCAAAGCCTAAAATACAGGATATTTGTTCACAACATCTCTGTGTTAAAATGAACTATTTACAGTAGTGAGATGGTGGCATTGAGTGAAAGTAAAAACATATTGACAGGTTTGATTCAACGCAAATGGCAGAGAAAATATGATCCAGCATCAGGCAAAAAATGGTTAAGGTCTGGAACTTAAAGTAAAACCAAGTGAAATAAGGTCATTTCTGTGACTTTAACAATATGTAACAAATAAAGATACAAGCAAATATGATCATTTATCAGCAAAAAAAAAAAAAAAATACTGACTTTAATGGTTGCATTTTCTGAACAACATGAGCCTCAGTATTTCTGGAGTGCTTTCAAGGTATTTATCTCTGTTCCAGTTTCAGCTGTCAGAAAACAAACATGCATACAAACATTACCCTGATTTAAAAAAAGATCCAGTTGTTATTTTCATAACAATAACTGTCATTTTTTATAAATGTCCCTGCACATAAAACTAGACACATATTTACAAGTTTAACTTCAGAACCATCTTTAGCTAAAACATAACAAATCCACTGCATCCTCACAGCTTAACGTTAAGCTGCGAGAAACACAACAAACACACAGTCTGTGTGTGTGGAGCTTTTCTCCACCTTTCAAACAAACACACATTTATCAAACAGCTACTTTGGACTCAGAAACCCAACATCTTGCATATTTCTACATCAACTTGACCTTTAAACAAAAGTATAAACTTGAAATATAAATTATATATTTAGTAACTTTATAAACCCTTTTATTTTAACACTCTCACAACTGGAAAAATACCATCAAGACCCTCATTAAATGTACCAGATCAATTACTGATTCAGTTTGTTGGGCTCGTTGTTTTAAGCTTCTAAAAAAAAGAATTGAATCTTTAAATGTTGTAATTTTTTTATCTGGTTCTCTGCAAAACTGTTTGCATTTTGTTATTGTCTATTATATACTATAATTAAAATATTTCTTAAATCTTATGGTTATGTCCCTCTTTTAAAGTGCCATTCACTTAACATTATCACAATGAGGTATAAAAAAATTTAACTTCTGTGAAATTCCCGTCATTAGAATGGAGTGCTAATGATTTTGGTTTCTAAAGGAAAACCAAATAAAATGACATCTGTGCAGTTTTAGGAACCGGCAGCATTTGGAAGTGTCACTTGGTTTTGATCCTGATGGATGAAGAATGAAAGCTATTTCAGTTAATGCAGTGATGAAGTGAGACGAAAAGAAAAAGTTCAGATATTGAGGATGAGTCACTGCGCAGAGCAGAGTCTGAAAGAAAGCAGATCAGCTGAGCCATCAGTACAGAACTGATGGCTGAGCCATACTCTGAGGAGTATTCAAATGTTTCAGCTCCTGCTCTCATGTTTATATTCAACAAGAAGTTCCTGTTCTGTTTCTCCAAGCCATCGCCTGGCCTCACTCCTCACTAATGCCGTGCTCCCACGCCACCTTAGCTTGTTCATCCTTGGTTGCTGCTATTATGGGCTGGGAGATCTTGCGCGGCATCGGCCGAGGTACAGCTGGGCGCGGCGGTCCGGATTGGGCGATCAGGGGGTCCTCCTCAGGGATGCAGCCCTCTCTGAGGTAAGGTTTAGGCGGCAGGGCAGGAGGGGGCTCATGGAGATGGTAGAGAGGTGGATTGTGGGGAATGTAGTGAGGGTGGAAGTGATGGTGGTAAAACTGGTGTTGCTGCTGCTGCAGCCCATCTGGTTGTGGAGCTCCAGTGCAGCCCAAGCCTGCAGCCTGAGGCTGGATCTGGTAGCCAATCTGGACCGGGTTGACTCCTCCTGGGGCCGAGTTGCTGCGGCAAGGGGGCGATTTGACTCCCTCCAGGACGTCTGGCTCAGACATGCTGTATCTAACAGGCTGATAAGGAGAGTCCGAGTCTTCCTGGTCGGTGGTCCAGGCCTGGCTGCTGGGGACGGACTCCAAGGTGTCTGTGCGGCTGGCCGGGGGGTCTGAGGAAGAGGTGGCGCCACCAAAGTTGCTCTCACTGAGGGAGGAGACCCCCGAGCTGGCGCTGCCTGAGAGTGTGGAGTTACTGCCATCCAGGACGGACTGCGGACTGGTGGGCGAGGCAGGTATAGGGTGCAGGGGAGACTGAGGAGACAGAAAAAAGTTATTTGTCAATCTGTTAATTGGTCACATTTTAAAACTCAATCACAGTAACAATTTATGATTAAAAAGAAACCCAGCACATAGATTTATGTGATTCTTAAGGGGAGTAGACAGACAGACGTTCAAGCATCCAAACTAACAGCAGGAGCTGGGAGCAGTAAATGGAGGAGAAGGAGGAGAAGGAGGGTACCTTTCTTAAGGAGCGCGCAGGGAGAGCTGGAGGGAGGTCGCTGACCTGGTGGTGGAAAGCATCAAAGTGCATCGACAGGTGTTGCCCTACAGGGGGAGACACAGCAGGACTGACTGAAAGATCCACGCTCGCATCTCAGAGGAGGTAGGAGGGAGAAAGATGGAGTGAAGAGGCAGCAAAGAAGTGATGAGAGGGGAGGAGGAAAACTTTAGATCAGAGAGAAGGTGGAGGAGTGTGTGATGGAGAGGAGGGATTTAAAGCTATTTCAAAGCTGATTATGTTTTCTTGAGCAAGTTAGGATAGGTCTATGAGCTGTACCAGACCAAACATGTTTACATTTTTTTGCACAAAATCATACATAATGAGATTGTAACTGCAGTGCCAGTAGGATGTGACTCAGCAATCTGGATGTTTTTGAAATGGCTAATTTTCCACTAACAGTAACTTATTGCCAAAAACATATTTTTAAGTGATTGGGCTGTTTTAGAAGTATAAAATGTACAAAATGTTAATTTTACATAACAGTTTTATTGGGTTCCTGCTTTTCCACATGTAAAATATCTGATAAAATTTCTAATTTCTATGAGGTTCATTTGTTATCCCAGTGTGGAGCATCATAAAGATAATCACAAACATACTGCAGAAAGACTGGAATATTTTATTTGGAACTTCAACTGCAAGAGTACAATTTGAAATGTTGAAAGAGCATCATGCACATCTGAAATCGGCATCCACAAGTGGATCACTGAAGAAATATTCAAGTAAATGAACAGACAGATGGATGCAGCCACAGCTTCATACCATGAGGAACGTTGCGGGGTGGAACCGGTGGAGCCATCACACTGCCAACATGGGAGGAAAGGAAAGGCAGGGCCTCCCTGGTGCCGCTGTCCAAACTCCAGCTGCTGGGAGTGGTCAGGACTGCAGGAGTCACAGACACAGAGGGGCTTAAAATACCTGGACTCCTATTTAGACTCAATCATATTTTACAAAGATAAGTGTATGTTTGGTTACCTTTCTCAGCCACCGAGAGGTTGGGGTCACTGCAGGGCTTACAGGGACCGATCACCTGATGAAACAAGGCTCTCTGAAAGTTTGGTGGCTGAAAAAAGACAGAGACCAGAAGGTACCTATATAGATTGGACATTGTCTTAGTAAAGTGCCTTTTATGGCTAAAACCCTGAAAACTGAGGCTAGCTTTTAGAATGTGATGTGAGTCGACATGAACGTCGGTTTTTAAATGAGGAAACTATCCACCCTGCCTTTGTACCTGTCCATTCTCTGTGATGTTGGAGTACATGGCGCTGCTCGGCCTCTCTCTGTGGGGCGGCAGCAGCATCAGCATCTCTCTGTTGTGTCTGTATTTGTCTGGCAGAGAAGGAGAACCCACTGGAGTCAAAGATGAACGGTTAAATTAGAGAGAAGAAAACAAAATGTCACAAACATCACAAAATACAGAACTTAAATACACAAAGCTTTTTCTCTGTTGGTGAATCTGTTGAGAAAATCTCTGTTGATACAGTGTAGTGGGGTAACCGAGCTGTTTACCTCTCATTGTGGACGGGGTGGAGTTTATCATCTGAGATGGCGCAGAGTGGGTGGAGCTAAGACTGGAAGAGGAGGGACTGGCCTGCAGAGAGAAATGAACACAGTTTACGTGCAAAATAATAACCACAGAGGGAGAAATTGATATTTCCTTAGTATGACACTGATGGAAATATGGTGACATCTGCTGGTAAACCTTGAGCATTGCATCTGCATGAAATGAAGGTCAATAGCACAGCACTGCTGTAGACAGAAACAAACTGACCTGCATGCGATAGAAATCCTCTGGGTGCTCCACCACCATGCCGTCAGCCAGGATCAGCAGGTTTCCTGCCTCACTGGAGTTAGAGGAGAGAGAAGGGGAGGAAATGCGAACCGGAGTCAAAACAGCAATGGGACTGGGAGAGGGAATACGATCAGGAATATTATAAATAAAATTAATAAAAGAGGAATTGAATTAGGAATAGTTGGAAGGAAGAGGAAAACAGATGATAGAGAAAGGAGCCATGCGGATTGCAGAACAACAAAAAAATAGGCAAAAAGAGGCCAAAGTAGCACAAAATATTCATGCAAGTGAAAAATGAAAATAATCAGCAGCAATCAGAACATGCAAGGAGCCAAACATAGAGAGATATCAATTGGGAATGATAGACAGAGAAAGAGAAAATGGTGTAAGTTCAGAAAGTGTGATAAGAACAGAAGACTGTAGAAGATTATAAAGGAGAAACAGCAGATAATTTAAAGCTGACCCAGGTGTGTGTGTGTGTGTGTGTGTGTGTGGGGGGGGGGGTTTGGGTTTGTCTGACTCAGGTGTGTGTGTGTGTGTGTTGGGTGTGGGGGGGGGTGTGTGTGTCTGTGTGTGTGTGTGTGTGTGCGTGTGTGTGTTTGTGTGTATGTGGTAGAGACCTGTGTCGGTGCACGAGTTTGAAGCTCTCTGGGCTCATCGGGTTGTGAGAGGCCAGGATCCCTCTGTTGACTCCAGAACCAGACTTATCAAAACCAGGTGGGCCCTGAAACGCAACATAAAAGCCCTGCTCCGATTATTCATACTGTTCATTCATGAACACACGTGTTCTGAGATTAAAATCAGAAAAAAATACATCAAAAAGGTTTTTCAGAGACATTCATGGTTAAAAAATACTGCTGTTTGCTCTGAACAGGCAGAACCTTAACACCTGAAAGAATCATTTATCAATTCAGAAGAAATGTTCAAAGTTGAAAGAGTTTAGACTCAAAGCAGTGATGTCATTTCATCCTTCAGGCAGAAGAACATCCTCTTTGAAGATCCAGCTAATTAGGCTCCTCCAGCGCATTGATTCATCCTCTATGATATGATAAAAAGAAATCTTCCTCCAGACACACAGTTGATTTAGGCCTGTTTCGTCACATTAAGGCTTGTAAAAAGATTACAAAATTACTACTGAACAATAGTTGTGGTTCAGATTCTGTCCTTACATCATTTCTTCCAAGCATGGATGATAAAAGCTTCACATATTAAATTTAAAGCTCTTCTTGTGCACTCACATGGCAGAGGCTGCTCCTCATCATCTGGAACTGATCGATCAGCTTCTTGTGCAAGGGACGCATTTCTGGGTGCACCAGCTTCTCATGCACAGCCAAGCCCACCCCTAGTATGTGAACCTGTGTGAAAACCAAAAGAAATGTTTTCGTAAGTGAGGAGAAGGAGTGATGATTTAGAGAATTATCACTGTATGCTTTACATTCTAGTTTCTGAGCATTGTTCAAATCCATTACCAATAATTGTATAAATTTTTTTATGTATGGAGAAAATATTTCATTCATCAGAGTAGCTACGTTAAATCTTAATATTTTACTGTGTGTTAAATAGACATCTTCAGCTGAAGACTTGTTTCATTTTGTTTATGTGTTGCTAAGGAAAATGTTAAACTTTCATGTTCTTTCTTTCACAGTTTCTTTCCTGAAAAAGGAATGTTAATCTCATGGCACTCCCTGATTACATAAAGTATCCATCCATTTTCTTCCGTTTTATCCGGGTCGGGTCGTGAGGGTAGCAGCTTCCACATGTAAAGTGTGGATCTTGTGTCACCTGCTCCTGCATGAGGTCTTTGAGTTGTGTGATCTTCTCTGTGTCTTCAGGATGACTGGTGATGTACTCCTTATCAAAGAACGCCTGGTAAAGGGAAAAAAAATAGGTTTGTTTTTAATGACAGCAGAATTAGTGCTAATATCTGCAATTAGCTTAATATATTTTTAGAATGCTGTAATGCAAGCCTTTGTTGTTAAATTACAGAATCAACTTTCATACACCTGCACTAATAAGTTACACACTTTTCACAGATACAAAATTAAACCCATTATTTCAAAAAGTGGTTAGAGGATCTTCACACCTCATGTTCTTCATGAGGTGTTTAAGGACTCCTAAAATAAAAAGAGAGCCACAATAAAACCTGAGGAGACAGACTTCATGATAACAATAAACTCTCATTACAGAACAAAGATAACAGGACAGAGAAGGACTCATTAGAAGATGAGTGTTAATGTTTATTTTATTTTATTTTTTCTCAACCTCTTGATATCTGGCGATGCCTCCGTTCACGGCGGCGTCGATGACGCCGTTCAGCGTCATGCTGAGCAGGTTGATGTTTCCATGCAGCTGCTTGTGTTGGTACTGACTGATCAGAGTCCGCAGCTCCTGGTTCTTATTTTCCACCACAGAGATGGCGTTTTCCAGTGGACTCACCTCCACCTGCAAACAGCAATGCAGTTAGAGACATAGATATGGATAAGAATAATAAATAACAAAATTGTTTCTGACTTCCTCATAATTGATCAAGTGTCACATATACAGATAATCCTTTTGTTTTAATTGTGTTAAACATATTCTTTGACAATAATTAATTTTAAAATTTCAGAAATTTCCACACTTGGATTTCTAGATTTCTTGAACAATTTTTACTTAGCTGTTTTTACATATTATATATAAAAACATACAATAACATTTAATTACTCTTTGGGATGATTACAGTATTTTTTAATTGAATTGGATGAGATATATCAGCCCAAAGATTTCATTTCTATAAAAAATTACAATTCTTATGTTGCATCACTTGAGTGGTGACTCTCAAAGAAACCTCTATTGTCACTGGTGATGTATAGAGAAGGAATATTAACTTCAAGCTGGAGATAAGCCCTTTTTAATGTACAGTGTACATGAAAATCTGACATAACTACAGAATTATATCTTTTACTTCCAGAAAATGGGAAAGGGAATGAAGCCTGCAAATATAGTATAAACATTTCCATACAAAGACACTTATTCTGATTTGTGAAATGCCATAGCCAGATTTATGTTAAAATGAATTGTACACATAAATAATAGGACAAAAAACTTGCACAGTAAAGACATTTAATTCACTCACCAGTTCTCGTTTGTCAACCTCAAACCATCGTGAAATTCCAGGCAGAGGATGAGTGAGGATCAGAGTCGTCCTTTCAATCCAGAGACTCTGAAAAATAAAACACACATTAATTCTGACTATCATGAATCTGTAGAGCTCCAGTTCAAGTTTACTTTACCATAAATCTCACTAACAGCAATGTCTTTAAAATAGTGCATTAATCCTTTTCACCTTAAATAAAAATTTATTTATTTTTTTCTTTTTTACTGCCGTAGCACTGTGGCACCAGTTGAAAATGTACATGTTAATAGTGTATTTTTATTTTTTGGGGGTTGTGTAAGGCAAAGTTTTATTTATTTATTTTTTTGCATTTTGGTTGTTAAAAAAATAAAGATTCTTTGTCAATAAAAATATTTGATAACACTTTATTTGAAGAGGTGTCCACAAGACTGACATGACACTGTCAACTGATCTAACACCTCCTATCAGCATGAAGGAATCAAAAATAATGTCATAATAAATGTTAATGAATGTTGTCGTAAAATCTCATTTGATAAATAATGACACTAGTCAAACATTCTTAAAGACTCCTTCATGCTCATTACACGTGTTATATCATGACAATGTGATATAACAATGTCACATCAGTCTTATGCACAACCCTTCAAATAATGTGTTACAAAATATTTTAAGACAAAAATGTATAAACTGCAACAAACTCTTCTGTGTTCACCTTAAACTCATTATCTCTGTCTTTGGGTCCTTTGTGGAACGGCCGGTCGTAACGAAATCGCCGAACGTTGTTCACCCTGTAGAAACTCTTGATCCGGTCTGGAACTCTGTCCATCTGAAGGACAGTGATGCTTTCTGGAACCGGTGTCACAGCGTAGATCTGGAGGTCTGAGCGCAGGAGGTCAAGGTCAAAGATCAAATCAAACATGAAGTTCACACTTAGATGTTGGTAACAGAATTTGTAAAACATGTGAAGTTGCTGAAGTGTTTAATCTGAAGGATACACTGTGCATCACACTGCAGAATGGCTTCATCTGGCTGATTAGGATGCTGCATTGCAATAGCTTGTGGGAATTCTCCCAGCATCCTTTGCTGGAAGGCTTCTAACCTCTCATAGTCATGGCCACGGCAGACAAACTCTTTGTTCTGTTGTGAACAAACAAAAAAATCAGACAAAAAAGATAGTTTTGTTGTTCCATCTAAAATCCCTTTAAAGCTCGACTTATTTAAGCATTAAAATTATTTCATCCTTCTAAATATTCAACTCACTCGGAGGAAGAATGGAAACTTCCTGCCGTAGAATCCCACCCTGAAGAACTCCGGCTCCAGACGCTGCTGCTCCATGATGTTATCGTAATATGCCGCCTCCATTTTCTTCAGACAGAAACCAAGAAATATTTTTACATATCTCACACAAAAAGTCAAAGGAATAAAAAATATTGTATTACTCTCCTAAAATATAAAAGTTACGTAAAAAACTAGCATTGTGACAATAAGGATGCCACCTCGGTATATCTGGTATTTAAAACTGAATGTGTAATTCATACTGGTATTGTTAAAGTACACTATTAATTACTGAGTTAATTATGGTCATTGTTTGTGTTGGAGCTCACTCGTATCCAGCTAAGACTCTGGTAGTCGTAGAGAGATTCATACTGGAAGGCCAGTTCTCTGCACAGAGGAATACCGTACTCCCAACACTGGAGGAAACACAGAGCATTGAATTAGTTTGAATTAGCCTCTGAACATTTTTGCAGGGACTGAGAGTGAGAACAGACCTTTCCCTTGTTGAAATAGTGGATGACTTTGCGGCAGAGTCCTTCCTTTCGGTGCCACTCAGTCTGAGCAGGATAATGCAGGAACTCTTTAACTGGCCGTTCATCCCAGTGCAGCAGCTCCCAGTACAACAGCAGGGTGAATGCAGCCTCTGCACCCAATCAAACAGCATCAGTAACACATTTCGAACTTTTCATGTGTGCACATGTTGGTCAGACTTTTTTGTACCAGTGTAGTTCTCAGCCTGCAGATGCATGTCACACAGTTTGTGGATGTAACGGATGTACATCTCCTCTTTGTTGATTTCAGACTTGTAGAAATTCTGCAGAACAAGAACAATCGCTCCTCTTATTAGTAAAAAGAAATTAATAAAATACAGAAAAGAATAAGACTCAGTCTTACAAGAAGGTTCACTGTGCAGCCAATCTTCTTGTTTTCTGTTTCATCTCCTTTCATACAGTCCCTGAAAAAAATTATACCAGGATTTAAGGTCAAACCTACTGTATAATAAATTTCTGATTTCTCTGGTGTGCTGTTTACAATGCTCTGTACACCGATTACAAAAAAGTTCTTTTAAAATCATGTATTACCATGTGTTGTTAAACACTATAATGCAGTGGTTCCCAAAGTGTGGGGTGCAACCCTTAAGGTGGATGCAGTGCTAGTGTGGGGTGAGGGGAGCAGGATGGATGAGTGGAAAAAAACAAACCAAAAAAAGTTACACAAAAGTGTTTCACTGTAAAGATGGTTTGTAGTGTGTTTTGTTGCAACCTGAAGTGTAAAATACATTTCAGTAGAGTTTAAAAACAAAATATGTGTATAGGTTTATGTCTGGTTGAACGATGTGTGTGCCGAGTTAATTTTCTTTTTCTTTTTTGGGAGGGATTTTATTGTAATCCAAAGGGGGGCCCAGAAAATCTTTGGGAACCACTGCTATAATGTAACATATTTTACCGGTAGTCCAGCAGTCGCTCCATTAACCGCGTGACAGATGTAACAAATGAGATTCCTGTCTCTCTCCAAGTCTCCTGCTCAATCTTCTCCAACAGACTGAAAAAAAAACATGTGAGAATCAGGTAGATATGCAAAATATAAACTGTTGTGTTTTTACATGCTAGCGACACAATTAGCAACCTGTTTAACATGATCTTGACTTACTGGCTTTAGGAAATAATTTTGCATCTAAAACTCAAACATAACCTCCCAGCAGATGTGCTATTTAGTTTTTCAAAATGTTTGCATGAAGTTGCACAAAAGTTCAGGTTTAGTAGCAGTGAGCAGATTTCAGTTTATTTTCAACAGAGTTGAACTCTGAAAATGTTGTTGTAAAACATGTTTGGATGTGTATGTGTTAAGAATAATACAGATTTTTTCTATTCTTCATATAAAAAAACCAAAGCTAAATGTAAAAGTGCACAAAGTACAAAACATAAACAAACCTCACAACTGACTCTTTTATTATATTTTTAAGCAGAAAAGAGATTTAAAACCACAATATTTTGACTTTTGCATCTGACTCAATAAAAGAGAAATCTCCAGCAAAAATAGATGACATATAAAGGCAATATCTGGAAATTTTCCACAGTGGTTATAGAACTTTTTGTACAGATAAAGTTGGATAAAATTACAACAAAAATCAACAATGTAGAAACAGTAGGTGAGTTCCGGAGAAGTAAAAAAGTAAGAAAGATGAACTTCGCCTCAACTACAGAAAGCACTTTCTCTGTTTGAAACATTTTTTGCTTTAGGAACTAAGGTTTTGCACAAGAAGCCTCAAACCTCACACAAAGCTGACATCCTGCGATAAATGCCCCAGCTAACCTCCCAGCCAGAGGGAGGTTAGCTGTGACTGTTATATATTAAATATAATGTTTATCAAATAAGAAAAGCATTTCTGTTAAAGCAGTTTCTACTTTTTATTTGTCCTCTGTCAGTAGAAGCTGCAAGATAATGGACTGTTCGATCACAGTTAGAGGTCAAACTTTCTTTTCATTAGTATTTTAACTTCACTTCTATTCATGGGATTTTAAAGTTAAACAACATGTTTGCTAGATTAGAACAAGTACGAGTTTAAATACCATTTTGTCAACTACATTACTGAAGCTATATTATGAAGCTTTAACTTGCATAATCACTGTATGGTTTGTTAATGTGAAGTATTCTGTTGACTCATGTGCTTGGAGGAATGTGATGAAGCATGCCTTACACCTCAGTGTTTTGTTTGCGTTACTCATAGTCTTTCACATGTGCAGATAACACAAGACTAAACTCTCAATTTATAGACTCACACCACCAACATGCAGATATCTTCCGGATAACATGTTTCAACTTTTAATATTAGCAGCATTGATCTCTGTGTATGTGATAAGGTTACCTGGGATAGGGCCCAAACAGCTGGGTTCTAGTCCCGCAGCAAAGAGCAAAGCAAACAGCAGAGAGGAGTGTTAGAGCAGAAGAACTGAGAGTTAATTTCTTTTATAACAGAAGGAGAGTAAGCGAGAACGGACAGGTTTAAAAACTTAGCCAGGTGGGAGTTAAAGCACAAACAAACTCTGTGTTCCTTACAGCAAACCGAACAGCTCTCTGTAGTTCTCGTCGCCCTTTCCCTCCGACACCAAACTGTCCAACTTGTCAATTAGTTCAGCTTCCACCTGAACAGTCAAAGAGAAATAAACTAACTCTCTGTGTGCAGCTTTATGTAAGAGCAGACCTGTACTGTTTCTTGGATATGACCATGGGAAATCTAAGTCTGCACAAGTGTCTGTGTACCTGTTTGAAGTTTCCATTTTTGCGCTGCTCCCAGTCCATCATGTCATGAAAGATCGGGATCATGATGTTCCTCACCTCCACCTGAGGGACCAGCGTCACTCCGAGGAACGGTCCGATCATCCCAGGAATGAAATGGATCTTATTCTCTCCTAAAATCAATAAATGTTTTGAAATCATCTTTAATCAGCGAACAATTTATTTTATCAAGTGCAATTTTAGTCAAAAAAACTATGAAAAACACACGTGACACACATGAGTTTGTAAAAGTTGCAGGGAAAAGATTATCGAAGTCCGTTTTAAAAAAAATCTGAAAAATACAATAAACCTCACCCAAGTTCTGCCACATGTTGAAAAGTTCATAGGTCATCATAACTCTCATGTCGCCATACCTGCAATAATAATACATATAAATAAACATTAAGAACAAACATTTTCCTGTGCAATTTGTTTTTGGACAGTTTACATTTTTACAAATGATGTGTAAAATATATTCAGCAACACGTTTAGTTCATGAAAGCTATAATTAAATCATATTGTCCAAAAGCTGATGAGATGGTGGTGGTTTGTCTTGGAGGTTTTTCATGTGATTAGATAAAAAGCAAAAAGGCAGAATGAAACTAGCAAGACCACTTGCAATACCCAGAACCTCCACCAGAGGGTAAAAGAAAAGTTCTGTAGTCAATGCTACAGCAGGTTGTTAAGAAATTTGCTAACTCAAAGGTGGAGGTATCATAATGTATATCAAAAATGATCTTGGTAGAAAATCACATACTTTTTCAAATAAAGTTACATAAATTTCTAATTATTACTAGATTGCTCTGGTTTAATTTATGTGACACAATATGTGTTACATAAAAACTATATACAAAATATATAAAAATATATACAACTGTTGTAACATTCCACATTGTGTTTTAATTGTGTCTCTTTTTTATTGGAACATAGTATGACAGTGTTTTGTGAGTCGTCTCACTTGTCTAAGATCTTCTTCCTCTTGGCAGGACTCAGGTTCTCCAGCTGTAAACTCGGCTGGTTGATGTAGAGAACGGCCAAACTGAAGTAGGAGTTCCACACCTGCTTATGCACACACATACAACCAATAAAGCACAGACTGTTCTTTAATGCTATCCTACTTTGAGTTTTGTGTAAATCTATTTAAATAAATGTTTCAGTATGGGACATAGAAGTTATACTTATAATAATATTTAAATGTCTGCACCTTGAAGTCAAAGTCTGTTTCAGCAAAGTTCTTGTGCAGAGCAGGAGCGAGTTGTTGAGCTGTGGTAAGGATGATGCTGCAGAAAGTGAACAAATATATGTTGTGTTAGTGGCTGCTTGGTTTAGTTTCAGGAACTGATATATATATATATTGATATTGATATATGTCTCCACTGCCCAGCAGACTATTTTTGTCTCTTACTTGCTGGTAAGCAGCCTCATGATGTTCCAGTCACGAGGAAAAATACTGAGCTTCATCAGATTTCTAAACACACACAAAATCTTCAACAAAAACTCCTGGAGGCGAAGAAAGGAGAAATGTCAAAGTTCCTCAAACAAAATCACTATTATTTTATCACTATAAAATTTGAAATATTTGACTTTCTTAACAGTTTGACTCGTCTTTGCTGCTGTTTGCATCAGATCTGTCATTACTAACATGACTGCAGGATGATTTTGTGTTGTACCTTGAGCTCGTCCTTGCTCTGAAAATTCTCCATCAAGTGTTGAAAGTGGATATCAGTCATCTGGCGGAGAAGCGAGAGGAGGCATGAAACGTACTCTCCCTGCCAAAAAGAAAGACCGGGACAGACATGTGAGCCAATCACATGGAAGCTGTTATCACCGTAGCAAAGAATCAATCAGAAATAACAATAAAAACAATTGTCAAAAGGTGTTGGATAATTGTAATTGTTCTTAATCAGGTAAACCTTGAAATTTATTTTTATTATTCCAGAATGAATGGAAACATTTGTTCAGTTTCCAGAAAATCAGTAAAGATGATTTATTAATTTTCTGAGTGTTGTTGTGGTTAATGCAACTGATAAATTGTTTGTTTTTTGTTATATTAGCTTTTGTCTTCATTGCTATGGATAATTTAAACATTTCTATTCCAAACACAGATTATTTTATTTAGTTTGAGATTGTAAAGAGGAGCAAAAGGAGAAGGGAACATGAAAGTTTCAGGCCAAGGAATGAAAATGAAAAATAATTGATAGATATATAATAGTCAAATTTCAACTTTATAAAGTTTTTATTTGTAAACCAGTTTTAAATACATTTTACATCCATTTCACCATTGTAAATCATTTTGTGAAATGTAAAAAGTTTAGGGGCATGAAAACTTTTGAAAGTCTGCAAAATAGCTACAGGATGTGAGGGAGAGCACAAGAAATATGTTCAAACTTTTAAAGCTAATGCCGCATGCAAGCATTCCCAACAAGGACAAGCAGTTTTTGTCTAATCAGAAAACTGATGGCATGGGAATAATGACTGGCTGGATTAGGATAGGGCAATATGAAAAACTATTTAAATCTTTATTCTCTGTTGATTTAAATTTCAATGCATCAAATATCAAAAGTAATCTAAATTATAGAACAGGAAAATAACTGATGTTTAATATTGCCCAGTCCTAACAGAGAGGCAGCATGGCGAGGGGCAGGTCAGGGAAGAGGGTGGTGAAGTAGTAGTAGTCATATTGTTAGTTACTAACAGTGATCTCCGCGGTGCACTGCGGACAGCGTTGACCCCTTACCGCCTCCTGCGATTGGCTCTTGCTCATGATGGACAGAAGTGTCTGCAGGAGGACGTCCAGCAGAGATTCCACCATCATCTCCACCTCTTCCTGCACCGACGTGTCCTAGAGGAAGAGACGAGGAGGGAACATGGAGTGAAGGGGACAGTTTGGAAAAAGGTTTAAAGAAAGTGGAATTGGGGCAGAACGAAGGAAAGGGGAAGGCAGAAAAGAAAAGCATGCAAGACAAACACAAAATAACAAAAAAGGATTTACTGCATTTTCCATTTTTGTAGATATCACAGAGAAGAAAAAATATCCAGATATTAATGAGCATCATCATCCCCATAACTCTATTAATATCAGTTGAGAAACAATGTATTTTGGAAATTGGTAGCAGAAAATACTAGAGCACATTTTCTAGAAATAACCTAAACAAAGTAAAAACCTTCATTGCTCCCTTCAGGAAGCTTGTCTGTCTTAGGTAATACTTTAGGTTTAGATCAATTTTCCAAATGAGCCTAATAAGTTCAGTACTATTTAAAATTTGTGTATGACTTCTCAGAAAATAATGTGGTATAAAATAATTTATCTTCAGACTTTAATGACATGAGAGACAGCTTTGATCTACGTTCTTCATTATATCCATGTGTATACATGGGTTACCAGTGAGCTGCTCTTGATAATGGAGAAAATGGAGCTGAGTATCCCTGAACAGATGAGAAGTTCTTTCTGTTGCCGCAGATGAAGATGGATGTGATGCAGGACGACTGGAAGCAGAATCCTTCGAGACTCTGGAGGCAAACACACAGCAGGTTAAACAAAGTAAAAACATGATGGACAAATAAATAGGTTCAGTTAAGAGACTGATTTCATATATTATTTGAAAACAATTCATTAAAAAATTTGTAAAAGCTAACCAGAATTTGATTGTTTCCAAGGGATCTTTTTAGTGAACAAAAACTGTTTTAGTTATTTTCATATTTCTTTGCTAAAACATTTACATCCCCTTCCTGTCATGGAGAAAAAGAAATCAAAAGAAAACTACAATTAGGCTGATAGCTGCAAGTTATTACCAGGGAAAGAAAAGAGTCTGCTGTCTACAGTTCGAGCGATGGACTGCAGCTTCACCACATCCATCGATTGCCCAATATGCACCGTTGATGGCATGCTGCCCAACGTCCCACGCACAAACTCTGCCACCTCCTGCACCGTGAACATCTGCAGCAGCTCATCAAAGATGGCAGGGAAGGAGTTTAAGAGTGCCGCCTAAAGAAGAAAAACAGGAAACATGGAACAAGTGAGGAAATTAGGAGGATATTCAGATGACAGCACAGGTGAGGGTCTGAAAGATGAAGATTTATGTTAGAAAGAGAACAAGGAGGTTAATGGTGTCAGTTTCAGTGAATGTAATGAGAGAAAGGTGCCCATGATTCTTTAAAACAACCAAAAGACAGCAGAATTGAAAAGCTGATTTTCAAAATGAATCTTTTCATCACAACTCATGTGTGTGAGTCCCAATCCGCAGCATAAGACTCGTCATATAAATGTGTTGGCTTTCAAGGGGGAATTAAATATATACAAGCCTAAAATAAATAATAAAAATTACCTTTATTTTTTTATTGATGTACTACATTTTACAAAAGAGCTATTCACCTATTTTAATGAGGAATGAAAAAAGAGTTAACTTACATAAGGCATCTCACAAAATAAAATAAGGAAAAAAAACTGTAAACCTGCAGGGCAAAAAGACAAAGATTTACCTGTATGGATAGAAAACAAAGACACATAAACTGAGGTAAGTGGTGACCCTCCAGCAGACACTGGCTTCTTCATGCAAATATCTAAAGCTGCTGATAGAAATTAGGATACTTCAGTTTCACATTTTTTTGGTTTCTGGGTTGCTAAAGTCAAAATTTAAGGTTGAGTAAACTGGATTTGATCATGATTCAGGAGATGAAAAGTTCACAAATCTGCTCATGCTACTTCAGTCCAAATATGGACAATAGACACGATTTTAGCCTTATTTGTGTATCTATATTGTCTGAATTGACACAAGTCTGATCACATCAGATAAAAAAGTTCAAGCTAAAGCTAACTTTGAATATACTTTATATGGATAACTATTAGCTCAGCTCTAAAACAGATGTTCTTGTTACTCTTGAAATCTTGACTCATTCTTCAGTATCTGTATATTTTAAATCTGAAAAACATAAATCTTTTGGTGATCTTTTAAACCAGAGATATCAGTAGGTCTCCATGTTTTTTGGAGAGCTTTCAGCATTTTTCTTTTACTGCCCTTTACTTATTTTTTCTTTTTTTATATATATTCACTGAGGATAATGTGACTTGGAGGGGAAGACAGGTTAGTTGTTGCTGTTAGAGGGAATGTATTAACCTAGGTGAGCATGGTGTAATGGGTTTTGTGTAACAGTGGGCGTGATTTGTCAGTGCAGAACAAACATGAATGTGTTAGAATGTGTGAAACCAAACACGGTGTATGTGTGGTGTATTTGTGCATTATTCGGCTCACAAACAGCTGAAGACATGAACAGGAACTCTGGGCTTCACACAACAAACTGGGAGTTGTTGCTTTCTTCTAAATGTCTACTTACTGACAGCGAAGGCGGCCGCAGAGCGTTGGAGCTCCAGGCCTGAGAGCAGCTAGATGGCCCACCAACAGGAACCTGCCCTGGGACAGGGGCCTGGATCTGACCCAGGGCAGAGACTAGAGCTAAGGGGCCTGCAGGCCCAACGCAGGGGCCTGGAGTCTGATTGGGGCCGGGGCAAGGCTGGGAGCCCTGTGGTGTGCGGGTAAGAAGGAGGTCCAGGGGAAAACATCGGGACCCAATGAAGGACAGTTAGGGGGATTGAAAAAGAAGGCGATGCGAATAAGCAGGGAAAGTAGAAAAAAGGTGTAAAAGGAGAAAAAGTTAAATTAAAACAACTAATGTAAAACAGCTTGGGTAGAAACTTTACAATAACACAAATCAAACTAAAGAAATATTTATGGCACTACATGTTATCGAAGCAAATTAAAGTCTTCTGCAAGGCATAATGAAATAAGCTGGATAAATGAGTGAAGCAGTGACATTAAGTTCATTTAAAAGAATGAAAGATTTGAAGTGAAAGCGCTGTGTTCAGTTTGTGCATTAAAACATGTCCCCCTCACCTGAGTGAATATGAGGGTCTCTGAGTTGCGGCTGTCCAAGCTGAGGACGAAGCGAATGGACTGAAAGAGTTCCTGGATGCTGGTTCGAAACTGTTCCTCCTCCATCCCGCAGGTGGCCCGGGAGTAAAGGATCCGAGACTGGATGATGAACTTGAACAGATACTCCAGAGCCTGATAAAAAGTTTTGTGTTTAGAACAGAAAAAATACTTGTGAGATACTTAAAAAAATGTAAATACACAGAAAGTAGCTTGAATAATATGCAAGAGAAGTTTGCTTTGAAAATAGAAATACATTAAGTAAACAGTTAACAGAATGATTCTCATAATAAAAACGTGGATTCAATCTAGTTTCTAGAAGAAGAAAATTGGATTTGAATGAGCTTCAATGCAAAAGAAATTCAGCAGACTGAATCTAGTTTTAATTTAACTTCAGCATGATGAGCTTGACCTTAATAATAAAGAAACATCACAAACGTGTATACACATAGTTTGTAAAATAATTTAAAGTACTGTAACAAACACAAGCTAAAAACAACTGAAGCACACAGAGACTTCAAAAAGATGAATTAAGAATTAGAAGCCAAAGCTGCAGAATATGTCAAAACTATTCTCAATAATTCATGTCATCCACTTCTACATGACAGTGTGGCTCATTTGAGATGGATGTTTGAGTCTGATGAATATTTCAAACTGCTGAGCAGCTTTGTTGAATAAAAATGCTACAGTCTGCAGTGCCTACAAAAATGGTCCATCTGTTTTAAAATAAATGTTTGCTATCCTTTGTCACCAATCAGAGCAAAGACACATAGACATAATATAATCCTAAAGAAAACAAAGCATTTATTTTCTTTATTTTTGGCTTGGTTTGGTTTAGGAAACGTATATTATTTACAGAAAAAAGTATTTTATTTACATAAATTGTACAAATCAATTGCAAGTAAAATGACAAGCTTGGTTGCAATGGAGCATGTAAACATATCTGACAACTTATAGAACTGCATTTAGTTTTCTTAGATCTAATTTACATAATGTAACATGTGAACTGCTTAATGTGTGTTTCTACGTTGAACAATCTGAGGTATCAGAACAATGTAACCTGTGAGTTTCCACTCCTTCTTACCCTCATTGCTTCCTGAATGTGGTCCTGTCTGACCACCTCAGCAGAGCGGTCCATGTACCACTTCAGACAGCGAATCAGCTCTCTGGAAAACAAACGATAATCACAGCACGTGTCTTTACAACAAAAACTACACGCACATTAGGTAGTGTAATTAATTTACCAAACTGGGTGTCCAAGTAATATCTCTCCATAAACACAACTCCACTTAATCAGAGGAAGTTGACTTTGACTATTAATTTTTATTTTCATCTGCTTGATTTAGTAGATCTTTATGACAAAGAAGAAACGCATACCGTAATTAAAAAAACTTACACTATTTTACAAACAAGTCAAACTTTCTCAGCTCAGTGAAATTTCATTTTCATCTCTTGCAGTGTCTCATTGTCATTTTTTTTTCAGATCGTCAATTTGAAGAATACACCAAGAATTAACCCTCAGTTGAAGGAACACAGTTGCAGCCGGAGGCAGGAAAACTCACTTGTAGGCCAGAGCTCCTGCAAAGTGTTTCTGAATATATGTGTCCATGACTGGCCTGAAGTGGTAGTATTTACTGTCCCTGAGCAAGTTAATGATAAAAACCTGGAAGAGAGAGAGATAAATCTATTAATAAAGCATTAATAATTATAAAGAATAAGCAGTTAGCGTTGCAAAAGGAAAAAGAAAAATGCACAGAAGATAAACAGTTTTACCAAATGTTTAAGCAAACTGTGATTTTATATAAACATAAAATATGAAGAGTCTTAACTCAAATTTAATTGCTTTATTTCCTTTAACAAACTATCTTACCAGTGACTGGAACACAAGGGGTCCATATTTGTCTGTGTTATCATCCAAGATGGAGAATAACGTGTCCAGAATATCCTGAAGAAACTGTAAAAAATACAAACAAATAGTAACTCATGTTTGTCTACAATCAAAAAGGCAGGTGCTTGGGTTCCCTGAAGAACGAAGTGATCAAGCACATGCTAATGGAAAAACAAAAAAATTATCTGTCTGCTTTAACATAAAACATAAGGGGGACAGATCTATGGAAGGACCTGGTGATTTCAAACTTCTCCCATTTCCAAAAAAAGTGTAGCTTTTCTAAACTATCAATGTTTTTTCTGGCCTTCAGTAGATCTGTGATTACATAACGTCTGATGATGGATGTCTACAACAAGTTCCTTTGAATTCACGGCAGATTTTTGGTCCGATACACAAGGTCAACTAAAACTTGTACAATCATCTTGAAGCATGATAAGTGGAAATCAAATGCATCTGAGCTCAACTTTGAGTGTCTACTTATACTTATGTATCTATCATGTTTCAATGTTTACAATAAAAAATATGCAAAACTCAGCTTCAGAATAACTTTAAAATGTAACAAAAAGAGAAAAAAGTGAATCAAGACTTACAATGAGCTTCAAACGTACAATAAAAAAACTAGTAAGTTGATAGTAGTATAGTCTACTGGGAGCTTTGTTTATCTACAGTGGGTTAAAATGTTGAGTTACTGTTGACTGCAGAGGTCACTTTACGAGTATTTGCAGAGAAACACTGACTGAACATGACAGCCAGATGGTTTTCAAAAAGCCAACCATCAATGCAACTTCAAAAGAATTACTTCAATCTTTCCGAAACTGTAGAAAAAATTAATAAATAAATAAAGTGCAGTCAAATTAAACTGTGTTGAAATGTGCTGCCAACATTTTCACACCTCAGATGATGTGAGCTGCCAAACAGTGGAAATCATTATCCTTTAACAACACGTCTGGGACAAGGGCAGCCTATTATCACCTGGGGGACATCACACTACAACAGGGGAAGCCGGTGAGCTCAACTCAAATAAAAGACAAAGTAAAGCTGTTAATCTATAGAGCTAAATGGTAAATACAAATCTTTTCTCCTTTGGACTGACATACAACAGAAATGATACTTAGTTGCAGTTTCTGGAACCACGGGCTTTAAGATCATAAGACCAGTATTTTGATGTACTGCGAATTATGGACACTAACAAAGCTTTCCTCCTCCCTTTTAATGTCACAATGAACCTCACCTTGACTATTTCTTCACCACTGACATGTCGCAGACGCCCAAGGATGTCCATGACCCGGTCAGGATGGGCCTTCCACTTAAGGAGAGCCAAGAGGTCCACTGAGAAAATAATAGAAAAATAATAAACACAATGATAACATGACCCAATGAAAAACTGATTATGACATGGTTAGACCAATAACTTTAGATAGAATTAGGAAAATACGACAACACAAAAAGTATTTTTGTTGGAAACAAATCTGCTTCACAAGAAAATATGTTTAGCAGTGAAGAGGTGTTTTGCCTTTACAAGAAGTTTGCAGTCCTTTGCCAACTATAGGAACCTTCCCCACATGCTTTGTCACCAAGCCCAGCTGATGATCTACTATTTTGTAAATTTGATTGCCGGGCCTTCACACCTCCCTCCCACACAAAGAGCTTTTCCAAACTTCCCACCAACAACACAACACCTTAATCCACACCCAACCACTGCCTGCTCTACAGAACAAAGATGATGATGAAAATAGGGTCTAGTTGACTTTTATCCTCTGGTCGGTGATACAGAACACTAATATCAAAAACTAGCCGTACAGAGACTGTTATTGCTGTTTGGTAATGAATGCAGCTAATATTTTGTTTTCAATTAGAAACATCAGCAGCAGCTCAGGATGCAATATTTGAGGCCTTAGTGCAATATTTCAGAACATATTGAGCAAAATTACGGTAAGCATTGACACTGTAGCCGTTTAGTAAGCCTAATATGAAAATATTCTGTTTCCCTGTAAAATTGAAATGTTTTTAATGTATTACATTTTTATTAATTGAAGGAAGATTTGATTGTCTGACAGTGAATTTAAAAGCTACTGGATTAAGTGGTTACCATTCTGAGTGAGCTTGGTGGAGGAAAGCTGCGTGGCGATCCAGAATGTCTCCTTGGCACTTCTCTGGAAGATGAGGCTGGATGGGATGTTGGGACAGCTGTTGAAGTCGTCCTTACAGCATGGAAGGCCAAGGTAGAGGGCGTGGTTACTGAAGGTTGTGTTCTCATCACACTAAATCCACAAAGAATTTAAAAAAATGATGAAAAGGTAGAGACATTTAAAAACAAGTGCTCTTGTCTTAATGCTGATTTAAATTTCTATTAATAAAATTAAAATAAATCTCATTCACTTTTTTAATCTAACGCCTGTTTTTTTGCCAAAGTTTTCACACTTTGAGCTGAAACTGGTTGGTATAGTGAATGCCTGGAAGTGCAAAATAACTACTATTTTCAGACAAAAGTCTATAATAGAAGACGATGAACAAACATATGATGCAGCGTTTTTCACTGACCTTGTAGACATAGAGCTCATGGCTCTCGTCAGATAAAGTAGTTCCATCCTCTCTCATAAGAGGGGTGAAGGCAAAGCCATAAAGTTTTTTCTCTCCTTTATCTTTTGCTGTCGAGTGAGAGAAAACAAGGAGAAAATAGAAATGTAAAAAGAGAGAAGCAATGAAAGTTTTACTGCTGTAACAGCCAGAGAGTGCAATAAAAATACTTATTAAGAGCTTTGGGAATTGTCCATTTATGTAGTTATGGTTACCTTTGATTTACCATTCATCACTAATATGTTTCATAATCTTATTTATGACAAGTTTGTCACTGCTAGCTCTGTTAGCCCACTAAAGGTAAGCATAATAGACCCACTTGAGCAATGTCTGAACTCAAAGCGGAGGTGGGACCCTCTGAAACGATCAATGGGAATCGGCAGTTTGATCACTTCACTCCAGCGAGGACTGTTGTTGTGGTAGAGGACGAAAGAACGATACTCTGGGATGTTGGGCTCCCCTGAACCCAGACTGATGCAGTCCTGCAGGGGGAGCCAGAGAGTTTGTGCAAACAGAAACAAACATGAAACCAGATGTTATAATTGTAGTTTTAAGCAGCTCATTTTTAGATGTGTGAGGTGTTGTTGATTGGGAACAATAAGTTAGATTAATGTTAAGTATTTAAACTATTTATTGGTTTAAGTAAAATCATTTGAAACATAAATCTGCCCAGGAAACAGATACATTTGAGGTTGACTGTATAAGTACTGATGCTTTTGCTTATGCAAAAGCATCAGTACTTTTGCTTTTGCTTATGCAAAAGCATCAGTTTGTCACTGCTGTCAAACTAAGCAGCATATATGTGTGTAGGATCACTTTCATACCTTCAGCACTTCCCCATCTGCGTAGATGACATACATGGTCACTTCAATGTTTTTCTGAACACTTTTCCCTCCCCTCTCAAAGTCTCCACGCTCCAGAGTCAAGTACAGATCATTACGGATGTCACCTGATTTTAGGAAAGGATGCAAAAACACAAAGCAGGACAAATTAAGAGCAACAATCATATTAAGATGCAATTACGGTCTGTAACTGTTTCAGTCTGTTCACATTTAAGTACTATAAAACATATTGTCACAGACAAAGAGCATAAAGGACACACATGTCCTCAAGCACAGACTAAATCTCAGACACATTTAAAGCTGAATATCTTTAACATGCAGAAGACAAATGACCTGTGTTGTCCAGTGTAGATTCATTCGTCATTTTAAGCTCATCCTTATAGAGGAGGTGTCACCTCTAATACATCAGGTTGGGCGTTAAATACTCACTCCATCTCTGCCGGAGGGGAGGAGTGCTTAATGTGTGTGAAAGAGGTGTGAAAGACCCTTTGGCATGTTGTGTGTTTTACAATGCAGCCCTGCTGTCTCTGCTTTAGAGGACAGGTTCAGGGTTATTGTTACTCCCTGTGCTTATTTGGGCAATTTTCAAAATTTAACACTGTAAGTTGGGGGCTAAAGGTTAAATTCTGATCAAAAAACAATAAAACAAAACAAAACCTAGTGCAGTTTAAATGCACCTGCACGGCTAAGATTGTTTGTTGATATATTTTAATATTAAAATCAGCATATGGCAATTATCTCCAAATTAACAGGTTGGAGTGAAAATATGTGTTCCAGGAACTGACAAGATGAGGGACACGATGGCATGTGACAGGATGCCACTTGTGTTAGCAAAATGTTTGTCCTGTTGGACAGAAGATTTGACTGTACAGTAAATTAGAAACCCATATAGCTGATGGAGGATATTAATACATTAGTGAGAACCTTGAGGAACAGAGACTTTACTGGAAAGTTACTTGATACATTCATAAGAAATCCACTGACGTCAAACATATTTACATGACCTGTCATAGTTACGCATCGATCTTATATTTCTTTCATGCTGTAGGAGCGTTCATGGATTTATGTTCTCTGTCTCACTGTTAACATGATCAATGTTAAAATGGAACAAAGACAGGGCAGTACTTGTTGATAAAGAACATGGCTTAATCTGTGAAATAGCGCAAACATTGTTGATGTTAACGTTTTGTCACAAAAAGAAAGCTGTAAAAGCTGAACTCAAAATGTAAAATGAGCAGGTCAAGTCTTAGAATAAATGAACCAAGTTATTAAAAAAATAATGCAGTCTTTTGTGAGACTTGAGCGCCACTAAATGTTATAGATTGCTTTAGGTTTTTACTGAGGATTATGTTTGGGCCTCTGCACAAAGCTATTTGTAGATACCAACTATATGCAGATATAAAAGCAAAATACAGAGGCACATTTATTTCTAAAATAATGTGCGGGCAAATGCGGTGTGGGGAAATGACATTTATCTAAATTGGGAGTTTGTCTACAAATTTAGGGGAAAGTCAGCCCCATTTAAGATGTGTTTATATATGTTTTAACCAGAGCAAATTGAAATTTTGAAGAGAGCTTTTGCATCTCTCAGATAGCATGAAAAAATATTTTCTGTTGAAAGCTTTGGGTAATTTTGATGCAGGGGAAGCTTTACAAACCAATCTTTTTGAAACTTGATGTCAAAGAGATTTATCTAGTCAGAAGTTTTGTAGGAAAGGCTTGTGAGATGCATCTGCTATGGCTAGAATGACAAAATCAGCAACCTGGTGCAAGAAGTGAAGCAAATTTCTCAGATCTGTTGACCTTGACAGGCATTATTGATCCCATGTGTATTTAGTACCTTCTACTTCAAGAATCTAGTGCCAAAACAAAGCAAATGTTGTTAACTGTATTTACACTGTCAAATCATTCCAAATTCATGCAGTGATGGTGCTGGGACAAACTGATGCTATTGTAAACTCTGAAAAAGACATCAAAAGTAAGTGGGCCCCATATGTCCCCATAATTAATATCCAGTTCATTTTTTAAAGCATTTTTTAAAATTAAAATACCCTTTCCAGAAGTCAAATTCGGAATACTTCACTTCTAATATTTCCCTGATGTTGATTATTCTGCTGCGTTCAGACAGAACCTAAAAATAAAACAAACAGTGTGGGTGGACACGTGTTACCGGAGCACATTGTGCAGGATGTGACTCACCTGGCATGATGACATCTGGGAATCCCAGTTTCCGAGTGATGGCTACCCCCCTGCTAAAAATGAGAGGGTTTTCTCTGCGGACCTGCTCCATGTCACCTCTGAGCAGCTGCAGGGAGATGATCAGTCCTGCAGGATTTCATGGGGAGAAGACTTGAGAATGAGTCACTTCACAGAACAATAAGAGAGCAGAACAAAAGCAGATATAAAAGATAAAAGAACAAAAGGCATATGTAAGGAAAAAGAAAAATTTTGACCAAGTAATTTCTAAAATGCAGCAAAAATAGCTGCATTTCAGCTCTTAAAAAGACAAGTGCAAACGTGAATTAGATACATGGGTAATTCCTTAATTGCTTTCATACAGTTGGTATTAATTCTTACATCTGAGAAGAACTCTACCAATTTAATTGAGGCAGTTTCAAATGACATTTCAGATCAAGACAAGCACAAAGTTCAGTTAAAATGTGTGATGCTTTGTGGCCACAGGAGCTCAGGGTGTAACTCCAGGTCAAGCTGAGTCTCCTACAGAGAAACCAATTAAGATGATTTTCCAGCCAATGTCAAAGAGATGACATCTATGAATCAGTCAGATAATGTTAAGGAGTTTCTCCTGGGAGGCTTGCATATTTTTTTCTTACTTTCTTGCTTCTAGAAAGTTAGAAAAAAAATATCCTCTTGCCAGCCAGCAGTGTCCTTATGGGCCAATTGTCCAACAGAAAAGTGGAAGCAAGGGTTAATTTAGTTAATTAAAGTTCATTATTTACTTGCCATTTAGCCTGCTTATTGTTTTACATTGGGAATTCATATTTTCACAAATTCATAAGAGCTGATATAACAAGAATATGCAAGAAAGATGAAAAAATACAATTGTGATCCATAGGAGATGCAAAACAGTTTTAAAACGTAAATTATGTATTTTAGGTGTGAACAAATTTCCTACAAACGCCTACAGTGTCAATGCTACTTCAGCTGATAAAATAGTGAATTTGCTTCTTTTTTGTTATGTTTCTGTCAATTAATGTTAAAAACTGGAATTTGTAATATTCAAGTTATTCTATTTTTCTTTTATTTCATGTAAAGATGAAATCAAAAATAATAAAAGCGCAATGCAGTGTGCCCAAACTTATTGGTGGTTCAGTATTCAAACATTTTCCTTGATTGCACCTCCAAGAGTGGAGATCAGGAAGACTATTGATGTTCGTTTCTGCAGTTTGCAGTACAGTCAAGACGGTTTCCACTGTGGCTATTTATGCACATTAAAATATATTTGTTGTTTGAACTACTAAAATAGCTTGTCCCTACCATAGTTGGTGCTGGGCGCTGTGTATTTGGTGCTTGACTTCCGGATGATGTTTTCATGGATCTGGTACCATTCGTTCTCATTGTTACACCTGGAGGTCAAAAAAAAGTTTGTTATACTAAAGTGTAAAAACTATTAAAACAAAACAGTTTCACAATAAGTACGTGTTTACTGTGCATCTTAAACATAATCTTATTGTCTAGTCACACGGAGAGGATGCATTGTATATATTTTCGGACATGTGCACACATGTAAGCAACACAAACAGCGACATGATGTTATGAGAAGCACTTTACGCCTCCTGTAAGCAGTTCTTCAGATGCTTTAGTGAACAGGTATTCCTCTGCTGTAGGCCATAAATACTTGTGCATGAAATAACAGTTAATTGCATTGGGGAATCAAAGGTAGAGGAATCATATTTTTTGTTTGTCTTTTTCCATAATAAGAAATAAGGCTGAAAATGGAGAAAAAAACTAAAGTGAAACATTAAAAAAAGATTAAAGAGGCAATAAATCTGATACAAACACAACATTAAAGCTCAATGTGTTTCTAGCACTTAGTGTTCTCCCTCTTGTTTGGTTTATCTTTAACCTCAAAGGCTGAAACATTCAGTGTTTGGCAACAGAATCTGTAAAACTGTAAAAGCACACCATAGTAAAACAGTCAATCAAATTTTATTTGTATAGCACATTTCAGCAGCAAGGCATTTCAAAGTGCTTTACATCATAAACACAAAAACACAAAGTTTTTTTGTGTTTTTACATATTACATATTACGTTTCAAATACAATTCTAAACAGGTGTGTTTTTAATTGAGATTTAAAGGCAGTCAGGGTTTCTGCTGTTTTACAGTTTTCTGGAAGATTGTTCCAAATTTTTGGTGCATAGACGCTGAAAGCTGTTTCTCCTCTCTTGGTTCTGGTTCTGGAGATGCAAAGCAGATCAGAACCAGAAGACCTGAGAGTCTGGAAGGTTGATACAACAACAGCAGATCTTTGATGTATTGTGGTGCTAAACCATTCAGTGATTTGTAAACTGACAACAGTATTTTAAAATCTATTCTTTGAGCTACAGGGAGCACAAAACTGGTGTTATGTGCTCTATCTTCCTGGCTTCTGTAATTAAATCAGTTTATTTAAGCAAACAGGCAGGATGCAACAGATTGTTGACACATCACAGTCAGTACTTGTAAAGAACGGCTGACATTTTTGCAATGTCACTGTTGTCACACACTCATGACTGGTGCCTTTGTAGAATCAGATAATTTACATTTTCGTGACTTTTTTGTAACTTTTCTGTGTGTTATAGCTTCTGCCAAGGGAAGCAAATGAGCAAACATTCCTATAAGAACAGCTCAAGTTTACTTTGGGTTTGTCATTGTAAGTATTGTTAGACATGAACCAAGAAAGGCAGTCTGATGAAATAGGATGAAAAGGTGCATAAAATATTCACGCAGTTAAATTAAAGCAACTCTTATTTATTTTTAATGTGTCCTCCTGACAGATTTAAATAAAACACCTAAAGATGAAAAAAGTAATACAAGAATTAAATATTGTGTAAGTTCTTGTATCACAAAACACTGGTTATTTGACTGATTTATGCACATTCCAGATCTGCTCCACACTCAACACATTTAGATTAATGCTTTGACTCAGTTCGATGGTGCAAATTTATCTTAATCAGATCTTCAATCATTAAAGTGATACTTTGAAACTAGTCATCTATGTGAGAGCAGCCACTCACGTGTAAACTTTAAGAACAAAGTCTTTCTCCTCTTTGAGTTCTGAGATGATCTGCAGCACGTCGCTCATGGCCAGAACAGCGCAGCCGTACGGTCTGCGATATTGAACATGTGGCGGCCCTTTCTTACTGTCGTTCAGCAGCATGCGACCTGTGAAAAGGATTAAACTGTGTAAAGTTTTGCTGAACTGCATGGAAGAAAAAATTGTGATCAAGTTAGATTTAAATGTCCATAAATAATTACCAACATATTTAAAAATCCAAAAGTAAATTTTGATCAATAGTTTATATATTTTCCATGTAACTGATATTTAACTCTACACTGTGATGTACTTTACAAGGTCTTCTGAGATACACAAAGGGACTTTATACTGTATTTGCTCTTTTTACAGATTAATTAATTTATTTTTTTCATTTTAGACTTCTTTGTAAAATGTCATTTTTTCAGGTCATCAAATACATTTTTACAACACACAAAAAAATAACCTGGGTAAATACAATAAGCAGTTTTCTCAAAAGAAAAAAAAATCAACCTAACCTTGTAGGAAAAAGTAATAAATGGTTGTTCTTTACTTGGCAGCAAAAACTGCCACCAGGGGTTTGTGATAACTGGCAATGAGTTTTTTTCAATTATTGCAGAGGATTTTTGGCTCACTCTTCTTTGCTGAATTAGTTTCATTTATATTGGAGGAACTTTTTGTTTTCTTTTAAGCATTTAGAAGTGGACTTATTGTGGTGCTTTAGAACATTGTCGGACGTTTTAGAACGTTTTTTTTCCTTTGGTAAAAGAACGGAATTAATGTTCCAATGTTCCAGAGAGTTCCACTTCAGTGCCTTCACCCAACACAATATTTTAACTACACATCATAGGGATTATGAAGAGGTTTCATGACAAATATGAGATGGGTTTTTTGTGCATCTTTTGGCTTGCAATGGTTTTGGCCTTGGTGCTCTGAGATGGATGATGCCAAGTCTCTATCTTAGTGCTGAATCATAAACACCGGTCTTACCTGATGCAAGCGAAGCCATCAGCACTTTAGATATTGTTCAGGGTTCTTTTCTGATCTCTTGGGTGAGTTGTTCATGTTTAAAATAGTTTTGGTTGGTTGACCGCTCCATGGACGATTCACCGATCCATGTTCTCAATATTTCTTATTGTAGTTTACTGGAGCCTCAAAATCTATGAAATGGATCTGTAGTCCTTCCCAGACAGATGGATGTCAATGACTTTGTCATCGATTCTCAATAGCTTTACTGATTGAAAGAAGTAATCATTTGAAAACTGAGTTTGTATTTATTTCATTTGTTTTTGCCTGTCAGTTGTTTGATGATCTGAAAAATTTACTTGTAAAATAAAATAACTAAAATAGAAGAAATGTCAACTCACAGATATGTTTTCACTGCAATGTAAGAGTCTTAGTAAGATTGGTCAGACCTGTCCGAATAACTTGTGAGACGATGTAGAGTTCTCTCTTCATGTCTTTGTTGCTCAAATCCTGCAGTCCAAAACAGCAAACAATAAAACAAAACAGTCACTGTCAAAAAAATACTAATTAGTCTAAAACAATTGAACATATGACTCCTCTTGTACTGAGCAGGATTATTAGTAATCAGCATAGAACAGAAACTAATGAAAAAGGAGACCTTTGATTGACCCTAAGCTTTACTTTGTATTTGAGTTTCTTATTTGAGTGTCTTATTGCTTTACATTTCTGCTCAAACCAACAAAATTACACAGATTGACTGAAATTAATTAGCAGGTAAACAGTCAAAATACACAGCAAAAATTGTTCCAGCAGTTTAATAGTTTTGTAATATTCAGTGCTAATTAAATCCTCTAACACTGACTAAATCCATGTTACAGTTTTTATTTATAAATTTATACTATAACAGAAAAAAAAACATTTATTTTATCTTGTTTTTCCCTTTCCTTTTTTTTCAAATAAGTCTCTAGGCTGATGCTGCCATGCATCAACAGGGGTCAATAAAACCTTACTTTAATTATGCGCGGCTAGTTTCTCAGATT
Source organism: Poeciliopsis prolifica (assembly GCF_027474105.1). Lineage (NCBI taxonomy): Eukaryota > Metazoa > Chordata > Actinopteri > Cyprinodontiformes > Poeciliidae > Poeciliopsis > Poeciliopsis prolifica. Next base: position 376,443 of record NW_026562405.1, read on the forward strand.
TTGCCTTTGAAATGGCAACAAAATAAATGTTTACGCATGTTTGTCCTGGTTACCGTGAACAGTGCACACAGCTTGTCCACCTTCTCTGGATTCTTTGGTCCTCCGTTCTTGTTTAATCTCACCATGAACTTCTCGCTGAAAAACACAATCAAAGGTTTTAGCTTCAATGTTTCTGAGTCTCTGGTTTTCAGACACCTGCAGGGATGTTGCTGCATGTCTGATCTCAGTCCTGAAGGAGAGGAAACCAAAGGTGTGAGGGAAAAACAGTTCATTCTGAAGCCTGGTCAATATCACATTCATCATTTTTTCAATTAGATGTAAATCATATCAGCAAAATATTATCTGCTTTCATTAATTCATTTACATGTTTATTTATTTTCATTTAAACCGTTTCAATTTTATTTATTAAAAGTATGTAACTTAGTGTGTAACTTAGCACAGTCTGACAACTAAATTTAGCAAAAGTGGAAATGCACATTATGGATATTTTACTTTTCAGTTCACTCTTTGAGAGATTAGTGCTCCCATGACAGGTTACCTGAAGGCAGAGCAGAGGGAGCTTAAGGGGACATACTGAAGCATCACCACTGAACAGAGGAAATTTTGTCATAGCTTAATAAATATTAAACAAGAATGCTTTTTTATGGCTCTTATTCATAATCCCAGATGAAAACAGAAAGAAGAGTGCAAGGTCAATCGGGCAGCAGAGCAGAAACAGATACACTTTTTTAATGTGAGCTCCTTCAGCTGGATTTGTTTTGGTTTCTGTAGTGTGGTCACCTTTTCTGGAAATGTCTAGACAATACGTCTGTTAGTTATCTACTAAAGTTTTCATACTCACAGAACTTTTCCAAATTTAGCCATTTTTCCAATACAAACTTGAATGCCTTTCAGTGAGATTTTATATGCTAGACTAATACCAACTAGTTAGAAATATGAAGGTAATTTTTAAATGGTTAAGAAAACAAAAATATAAGTGTGGCATGCATTTGTACAGTACCTTCCTAAACCAGTATTTTCCAGAATCATGTTATGTTGTAATTATATAAATGATATAAAGCCTTTTTGAGGAATGTCTCTACCAGCTTTGCACACTAATAGTCAGAAAGTTTTTTGCCCATTTGGTTTTGTAAATCAGCTTTTATATTTATTATACAGGCAGACTTTGGTGAAATGGAAGATGCAGTCGCCATACTGCTTATAAACTTTACTTGTTTAAACTTCAGTTACTTTATGGGAAGGAGAAAAAAAATAAAATGAATGCAATAAGAACTATACTAAACTCACATTAATGTCAGAGACAGTTTTGATCTAACTTCACATTTATTGGTAGATCACAAAAAGTCTTTTGTATTAGCATTTGGGTCTCTGAGCTCAGGAAATAGGTCAACACAAATGTTGTCTTTGTTTGGCAGAAGGAAGGTCCATAATCAAGCTATAATCTTTATAAACAAAACCAAACGCTCTGCCTGAGCAGAGCTCACTCCAACTGAGAAGTAAATACACACAAATCTTAAATAAATAAGAGACAAAGCTGGCCATTCATACGGAAGAAAATTACAATCTGACAGTGAACTACTCTGGCTTGCAAAAATATACATACGCCTTTTTCACATTTAGTTAAGTTACAACCATAAACTTTAAACATTTGCTTAATGGGAAGTTAAGTGATGCACCAACACGTAGTAGAACATAATTGAAGTAACATAATGCAAGTAATTGTCCTTCACATAATGTGAAGGACATAAAAAAAAATCCTGTTTTTTTTCATATTTTGTAAGTAAAAAAAAAAAAAGAAGTTTGAGTTAAAATTTGTATTTAGTCTCTTTTACGCTTATTAGAACAACAACAAAAAATCAGTGCAACCACATGCCTTCAAAATGTACCTAATTATAAGAGTCTACCTTTATGGTTTGTTAGAAAACAATAGCAAACAAACAGCATAATGAAGTCAAAGAAACACAGCAGACAGTAGGTTGTAAAATAAGCCATCTGAAATTGGAAATAGTACAGTAGATTATCCTTAGCTAAACTTCCCTATGAACACAATATTCCCAGCCTACTAAAAATAACATCTGAATGCTGTGAAGTAATCTTCATGTACTCTTTTTTACAAACATACTATTATAAACAAGCTACTCTCAGCTTACTGTTAATGTTGAAATTCAAAGTTTCCTGCAAAGGCCAACAAACCCCCTCAACACACGCTATGTTGCCGCCTTTAAACGGAAACAATTTATTCCAATCCCCCAGTGATATTGCAGCCCAAACAAATACAACAAAAGAAAATAAATATGTTTTTGTTCATAAATAGTAGGAGAGTGTGACTGCTGTGTGTGTGTGTTGGTAAGTGGGAATTCGGAGGTGATAAGGCGTGAAGAAAGACTGAGATACAGTCAATCTTTGCTCCTGTGTTGTTGGTGGATTTTTATTGATTCAGGAAGTGACTGTGATAAGGATGCTGCAGATGATATTCAGCCAAAATAAGTAACAGCCAGACAAGATGCTGCTAAATACATGTTTAAAGTTATTTGTTTCTGGCACTCTCTTCAACATGTTTTGTTCTGCATAGTGCAAGGAAATCAGCGACAGACACGCATACATAGAAAAACGGAGATGAGCTGAACATAAAAATGCAACAAAACAAGGTGCATTCAGAACAATTCCTGATTGAATCTAATGTATGCAAGCACAGAAGAAATCAAGTGTGAATATACAGACACTCACTCAAATGTACAAAGTAAAGCACGCAACAGTATGCATGGATGCACCAAATCAGATGAATTCTCACTGTGCTCAGTCACCACTCACACACGCATGCACACACACACACCCACAAACACACACAATACACAATATACAGAGATGCACAAACAGAACTAAATATGCCATGTCTGCAGAGGAACCTCGTGACAAAAACACTTATGCTGTATTTATCAAGAAAATCTATAAATAAAATCTAAAATTTGTGGCATGCATTTATATTCAGGTGCCCTCTGTAAATATGTAGAATCTCATTCTACATCATGTTTTTGGGAAATATTTAAATTCCATAAAACTTAATTCAAAAAAAGACTGTTTAAATTAAAATCTAACATTTTTGAGCTCCTGTTATTATGAGGAAACCCAGTCACACTGACCAAAATAAATGCACTGATCTGACAGCTTTCCATTCAAAAAATGAAACTGCATGAATCTATACTGTTATACAGGGACACTACAGAAAGTGAAAAAGAGAAAGGAATGGTGATTACAGGTTTAGTTGCACAAATACTTTTATAGGTTGAACTGCTTTGAAGGGAAAAAGTCCTTGTGGAAATGTTGAGTTTGATGGCTTTAGGATGTTTTGGAGAGAAAGACAGACATGAACCCCCCATCTGAGCACCTCAGAGGATCAGGTCCTGCTATTAGTGTCCTGTATGCTGAATTATGACAGAGACAGAAAATAGGCCCTCAAGGTCAAAAATATCTGTGGGCTCAGCTGTGCATTTGTTATGAGAGGGCAGAACCGCTTAGCTGGTTTGCAGTAACGAGCGAAATTAAAGAAGCAAAAAGAAGATAAAATGACAGAGCGTTTCTTGTGCCCCTATTTATTACATTAATGGACTGTTATCCTCCTCTCTGCAGGAGAACAAACAAACACACACACACACACGCACACACACACACACACACACACACACACACACACACACACACACACACCCACACACACACACACGCAGTCACACCATCACAGCTGACCCACATCAGCCTCTATACTGACGTTAACTATTATTCTTCTGTTAGCATTGTGTTTTCTCTAAGAATGTATAATTGATGGGCATTCATTAGGAAGGGAGGAGAGAGGTGGGGGATCATATATTATTAACAACAAGTTTTGTGTGGCCACTTGCTATTACTTGTTCTACTTTATTAAGGAGATAGGAGACGGGGAGGGGTGCATAATGGGAAAGAGCACTAAAGTGCAAAGTGGTAGAAAAGGACAATATTCTGTGAATGCAGGGAACAATGGAGGTAATGATTATAACACCTAGTGTTGTAAAAAGTTTTTGCTTCCAGATTTATTCTGTTATTGCTTTTTGTCTCCATAATTTTAACATTCAAGATAAAAAGTACTATGCAAAAATAACAATATAATAAATAATGTATCAGGGAGAATGCTATCCAAACAAACCTTGCCCTATGAGAATAAGTAATTGTCCCATAAATCTAACAACTAGTTGACACAATTTTAATTTCACCAGAGTTTTAACCCAGTGACAGTGGAGGGCCTGTTTCAGGTCATGTGGATTTAAGTCTGGACTTTGACTTGATGACTCCAAAACCTTCATTTTGTTTGCTTGTGGGCCACCGAGAGATGTGAAGTGTTTTCTCTGTTGTGCATTTGATTATTGTCCTGCTGCATAGCCTTAAGTATGCTGGAGCATAAGGTTACAAAGTAATTGCCAGGCATTCTCCTTTGGGATTTTTTGGTAAAGAGAGAAAGCCATGGTTCCATCAATTACACGTTTTTCAAGACTTACAGCAGAAAAGCAGCAGACCATCACACTATCACCATTGTCATGTCACACTGTATAAAACTACCTTTTGTCTTGTCAATGTACAGAATATTTTACTAAATAAAATTTTACTAAATAATATTTGGAAAATAGAATAAAAGGCAGGTTCTTGTGTTGTTCTTGTTTCTTCTTACTGAATCATTAACAATGACTTTCACTGAATCAAGTGAGACCTGCAGTAGTTTAGACATGTTCTGGGTTTCTTTGAAAGCTCCTGGATGAATTGTTGATGTGCTTTTGGAGTTTGGGAAAGTTCAGCACGTTTCCATGTTTTCTTCTTTTGTGGATAATGGCTGTCAGTGTGGTTTTCTGGATTAAATTATTTCATTTGAGACGTCCTGTCTTTGTGAACATGACTGATTTCAAGGCTTCTTCATCTTTTACAAATTTTGGCTTGGGCAATCTTCTTTCTTCTTCAGCTTCTGTCAGCAGTTCTTCCTTTGAATCATTGCAACTGTAGTGTGAGTAGTCATGAGAAATCTTAGTTATGGATTTAAAGGCTGTAGAAATGTTCTCTTTTCAATTACAATGAAGTATTATCGGCAATTTCATCATGCTTTATCACCCACATCCATGATTTGTCACTTTATGATTTGACTGTCGAACAGTTAGCTCCATTTTATAATCGCCTCACAAAAGTTTGCAATATCAATAGACATTACAACTTCCTGTAAAAATTTCATCATCTTATCATCACTGAGCTGAATGGTTTTAACCAAGTTTCCCACAAATCGCATTCATGCATGCAATACCAGCAATAACTCTGTAAAGGAAATGGAGCTTGGTTAAAGTTAAATCAGTGAAACAATTTCATGCATGAACAACCGTTCAGATTTCCTCACGGAGAACTGATGGATGTGTCCTTCCCTGAGAAACTCAACTAATTTGAAACTTTATTAAAAATAATCAACATGTTTTTTTGCAGTCAGTTCCCATTTCAAAATCAGATCAATCTGATCTATTCCAGTCACAAACGACACTTAATGCCATTGTCTGATAAATGCATTACTATAATACAGCCATATGTTCATAAGAGAAATGTTCATTGTATCTCAAATATTGTCTTTGTTTTTTACATTTAAAAAATGATTAAAATTCAAAAGTGAAAGTCTGACTTACTTAGATAATCAATCATTTGAATGGCATGTGTTTTTAGACTTCTGTATTTAAACACAACCAAGACATGGGGGTCATTTTGAGTGATCTTTCATTTACTAATCAACAAACAACTACAAAACAAAATAAAACTTAAATAATTAAAATGTATTCATACCTGATGGTCTTTCCCTCCCTCAGATCATAGAGAGAGAAAAATATGTCTGTGTCCTCTCCTATGCTGTTGTAGGTGAAGCTCTTCAGATTGACCAGTAGGTGGTGTGGTACCGGAACCCTGCATGGTTCTCCGTGTCTCTGCCGGCTATTCTCGCCCTGAAAAAAAATAAAACATTGACAATTTGTTTTATTATGTCAAGATCAATTTCATATTTTGGGGCTCCGTCTGGTGCTTATCTAAGTAAAGTTTTAAACTATTGTATCTGTTTCTTAAAACTTGAATCTGTTTTTGAAATAATTTTATCATTTATGACATAGCTTTATTAATCTATTGATCTGCATCAAGATTAGATTGTCTGATGTTAATCTTAACTTCCGTGACCACATTTAATGTAACATTTTACAACTAAAGTTGACAGTGGGGTAACTCATCGCTGTAGAGCTTCTAAGCTTTTGGGATTTTATACACAAACAAAACTTTGGGATCAGAATCATCACCCATAAAGGACAAGTTGGACTGCAGTATTTGGTAAATAATGCATTTATGTTCTGAATAGCCACTTTATGGCCTACTAAATGGAGTTTAGTATGGAGTTTATTTAGTAATATCTGATTTTTATGAGAGTGTGAAAATTGAAAAGCTCATGCATGAGAAAAGGTTTTAGAATACTTAAAATGTCCTTTGCAACTGATTATATAATCTGAATATTTACCCAATAGTGTAACTGTTGGGTAAATATGACGTGATGATGTGAAGCCTCAGTTTTACCTTAAAACTTCATGTGTACTAAACAAAATATTTAGTTTTTGTTTAATCTGAAGTATTGCCAGACATGCAAGATTTCATACTTCATACAGACAGTAATGGAAACATTACCTGTGTGGTGCTCTGCTGGACGCTGTGTCTGCTGGACAGATGCTGTAAAAGACACAGAAAACATCAGGTTTATTCTACTTGTGTAGTTTAATCTTCTGCTATATCACACACACACTTTTATGATTTTCATTTTATTTTATTTGAACATGGTTCTTTTTCTGAATCCATTCTCCTCTCACTTTCTCTTCTTCACATTTTTCTTCTCTGCTTATTTTCTCCTCATCTCTTTGACTTGCTGCTTTTTGTGATCTCTGCTCCTTCCAACCTAAGTTCCCTTTTTTCCCTCTGCTCTACAGACGCTCCCTCAGATGATGAAAATATTTTAATACCTCAGAGACTCATTACTCCAACTTGTCTCCTTAATTTGTCAAGTGGTTTTTTTTGAGTAGAGAGGAAGCAATAAGTCAAATGCTGTTTGATGAATGGGAGTAAGGGCCGTCACTGACAAGATGGCTCCAATTATTCCAATCCGAGAGAAACCAGAACCAGACTGCTAGCATTTTCGCTTGTTTCATCCTAAAACTAAGTTTTAATGAATCAGAATGGGTTGTGTACTAAAGATTGACACTAATAACAGACAAATACAATTTTATTGGTGCTTATCGCACAGCTGCACGAACAAACACCTCCTATTTCATTAATATGGACTGCGTTTTCAATGGATGCCAGTTATTTATTTAACCACTTCTATATGTGTTTTATAAAAATATCAAGGAAATAATAAAGAATTAATAACTGGTATTCAGATGTATCCATTGAGTATTTACTTCATTAAATAACAGCTATCTGTTTTAAAAGCCTGATTCTCTACTCATGAAACCAAAAGATTTCAGCTTAATGTTACATGAACATAGAAAGGTTTTTACAATTTTATGTCTCTAGTTTTTGTTGGTAACAAAGAATAAACTGGTAAGCATTCCTGAAATGAAGGCATTTTCTTGTTCTGAAACTGTATTTTTTTAAACTGTATTTGTGAAGTGCATAATTCAGAGACTGAGGTCCAGTCAAAAGTCAGGGAGCAAAAAACATCTTAAATACATCTGCAGACGGAGAGCAAAAATACACTGCATTCGTCGAAAATCATTTTGCTCTAACGAACTCAGAGTTACTTCACATGGATGAGCCTCATATGTTTAGTCCTCCTCAGTTTCCCTGTTTCTTAATTTCAGCTCAGTCTCTAAGCAACAGAAGAAAAGCATTACAGAAGCATTGGTGATTGTTTAACCCTGTTGAGCTGTTTTGAATTAAGCAAAAACTTAACGTTTTTCTGAGAAACCAGGAATCTTCAAGGATGTGTCTCAAACCGCCGTCACATCAACTTTAATTAGCTTCAGTTATTTTGTAATAGGTTTTTCATAATGGTAGGTCAGGAGGAAAAAGATATTCTAACTACAAACTAAAGTTTGTTCAGATAGCATAAAAATGACAAAAAAATAAGACACATCCTTAACTTTAACCATTATAACATGACTCAGTGTGCCCTTGAAAAGAAACATGATTATAAAAGATTTTGAATTGCTTAGCAACTTCTGTAGTTTGGAAATGATAACCTTAGCTTCATAATAAGAAAACATTGATTTAGAAAATGTTCCCAAATACATCACAGTTCACCTGACTAATAGCTGAAAACGTTTAGTCTGATGCTTTTGGGAACAGAATCATAAAGAACCACAAAACTGGCCGTACAGGTACGGATACAGAGAGTCATTTTACAGTCATTAGTTCAGATCGTCGGTTCAGCAGTTTTGAAGTGACCTGAAGGACTCTGATGAAACAACCAGCACATGGCTGCAGTCTGCACATTAACATCCTTGCTTCATTTTAGGCCAATTTATGCCTGGTGATGGTTGTGAAAACTTAAGCAACACAATGAATTGAAACAAAAGGGAAATGGCTTGGTTTGGTTCTGTATTTTAGTAACTAAGTATAACATCTGACTGTTTCCAGAAAAAAGTTTACCTTCATTTTAGATTAAATATTACTTTTGTTTTGTTTTCAAATAAAAAAAAAGAGAAACATTGAACAGACAGGGTTTTGAGCAACAAAAATAGTCATATCAATTCCTAACTTTTCAAAAGGTTGATGATTTATAGGCAGACGGCAGACAACAGGATTTTATTCGGTTATACCACAGGAAATAAGTTCAAATCATTTAATGTAAAATAAACTGTGTACTGGAGCATTACCAAATATTTGTATGGATTCACTGTTTCAAATATCAATCAGAAGAAAGGACATTTACAGAAAAAATAACTCCATGTTTACTTCTTGGGTTGATTAATAATGGTTAATATCAGTCTAGTGTTCCTTCTGCAAATAAATATTTCAAATCTATGCCCTAAACCAGCATGCAAGAAAACAGAGACAACAAGAACAGTTGGGTGTTAAATCAACACAACATGGATAAGTGGTAAATAAAGTATTAATATAATTCTGACACAGCATAAAAACACTGGAGATTATTATTTAGTGTTTCAGCTAAATCAAATGGTTTAACCTTCTAATTGAACCTTCCTGGGTTATTTTTGTTTTTTTAACTTAAAAATGTAAATTAAAAAAAAATGTTTGATTTCATATGGTCAGGATGAAAGATGTTTTTTATTACTATTGATCAAGTTTTTAGGATTTTACTGGAAGCGTGACCTCCCTATAAAAAAAATCATGTTCAAAGCTTGTAATAAGACAGCAGACATTAAGAAATATTATTTTTAAAAATAAGTTTTATTTATTCAGGACACATATTTTTAAATCTTTAGTACTTGAATAGTGTAATATCAAAATATTGGTCTTAGGTGCATGTCTCAGTTTAACTAACAAACTAAAATAAGAATTTGATTCCTTTGAAAACAAATAGCCTTACTTGACATCCCTGAATGCCAAAAACCTTTGGTAATAACAATTTAGGAAGTACCGTGAAATGATTTATAGACTTTTCTTGTATTGAAATTAAACTTTTCTTTTTCTTAAATAGAAAAATAAACCCAGAAGAATTCAAGTCAATATAGATCTGCATTTCACCTGTATTTTCAGGGACAGTTGTTAATTCATTAAAGCTTGCTGCCTCTTCATACAATTTGGTTGCTTGAAGTAAATATGAATGGAGTAGACAGATCCTTCAAACTAACATTTACAAGGAACCACAAGTTTTGTAACACGGAATTATGACAATATGATGTGACAGAATTTCAACAAATATGGTCATACATCTGTTATTCATGTATGACCTCAGCATCAACCACAGTGCCCATGCATAGCTATGAACTAATGCAGCCATCTGCAGCTGCTCTGGCTGCATTTATGCCTGTTCAAATGATCAGAAAAAAAGTATGTTGGTTAATATTTAAGGGGAACAGTGTAGTGTAGTCTGTTGGCTGGGTTAATATTTGAGCTGCTTTTTTACACACAGTCTTCAAACTGTGTTTTTTTTATTTGACTTCATTTAAATAACAAGTGTCTTGGCACAGATGAAGCATTTTTCTGTCTTCCTACCATATAATCTATGATAGGAAGATTATATGGTAGGATAAACTCACCCTTTGTGTGATATTGTGTCTGAAAGGGTTGTGAGGCAACAACTTTAACAGTAGCAACTTAATGACCTGGACAAATGTCTTACCATTTTATACAAATCTGAGACACTTATCTGGTCTTCATCAACCATCTCAAACTCCTTCCTTGGGACCAAGTCCAAACCCAAGTGTCTGGGGAAAAAAAGACAAAAAAATGCACGAAAAGATTTCAGTTTTAAATGTTATAGAAGACGATTTAGATATAGACCAAGATACACAAACCTCCAAAGCAATCACACCTGAACATCATCATTTCTAACATTGTCAAAAAAATATCTTTGCCTGTGTTTTATAACTCCTAAATCATTACTCAGCCTGCTTGATTGCAAATTAAAGACGTTGATCCAAACTTAGAAGAAATGGTGAATAAATGTCTTGGTTGGTGAAATGGTTTCTCAGGATAAGAATAGGGTGGCAGTTGAAACCCACATGGGGAGAAAAGGCACCTAATTTGTTGCCTTGAAACTTTAGGACATGGTATTATTAAGATTTATGCACAATGAATATGCCTTTCTAATTTTCTTTCATTGGAAACAAAATTAATATATAAATCTTTACATTTTAGCTCAAACACTCAAATGTTTCAGTTCCAAATAGTTTATTCCGATATTAAAACTTTTCTAGACTAATTGTATTAATCATGAATACTTCAATTTGTCACCAAACTCATATATTAATGTTTATCCTGACAATATTAAACCTATGGTATTATGTGTTAAGACTGATGTATGATAACATACGGTGACTTCACAACAACCTTTGATATTGTGATCAATATATTGGTATTGTGATATACGAATATCACAATATCAATATATCCTTGAAATGAATTAACTTTCATTTCTGTAGCTCCTTTTATTCCTGAGTTCCCACCAGCTGTAAACTGCATTAGCATTGATCTGCCCAACAAGATAAGCAGCCCCCTCATTAAGATGTTTTTGAGGAAGTGTGGTCGAAAAGTATTTGGTTTGCTCATTGAGCCCTGTTTGCAATGATGTGTGAAAATCACTGTCAATAAGGAGATCTCAGTTTGTGCAAAGAAATATTACAGCTATAACAGAAGTGACTTGAATAAATGTTTTCTTTTCTGAGTTATTGTAACTTGGTCCACTAGTTTGTTGGCAGTTTATCTGAATTCTTTCTTCTAAATGTAGCAACCAAAGCACTTTCACAAGTTAAGACTTGTTTAAGTCTTTAGATTGAAGTTTTCCAGATCACTCTTTTGTTCAAGACTTTTTTGTCTCAACATTTCAGAATTTACATATCTTTTCAACCATGTTTAAAGAACAGATAAAGTCAAAAATTAATTTGTGGAAGCTAAAAATGCAAATCCAACAGAATATACTTAGAAGAATGCAACTTTTAGAAGATGAAGTAGGAAATAATATGCGAAAACACAAACATTTTCTTTCTCTGTAGTAATCTGCACCTCTAGAGTAATTAAATCAAATTCATGATATAGTCAACTTGAAGGCACACAGGAGTTTTATTCCATGCCATCTGTTTTCCATCAGCCTTTCACTGACTTCATAAATCTTTCCAACTACTGGTAATATGCTTCAGTCATCAGCTTCTGAAAATCACTTCTATTACCCAATGCAGGGATCTGGGCAGACACTCATCTCCTGACTTTAAGTGCTGAGAAAGTTTACCAGTTTAAATCAAAACTACTGTGGAAACTTTTTCAATGGTTCTGATCTTAAAATTGACTCTCAGTCAATTTTAAGATCAGTTATGAGTCATGACTTTAAATCCATTGAAAGTTTAAAAGTTTTATGTACATCAGTGTGAGTAAAATAAGTTTTTTCATAAGGATGAAAGATGTTTTCTCACTCGTTGCCCCAGTCGAGTCTGACAGTGATGTGTCTCTTGACGTCTCTGCTCTGGTCCTGTGTGAGGTGACCAGAAAGCAGCTGCCTCCTCAAGTCAATCAGCTCCATCATAACGTGTCGGACCTTGTAGAACAGATCCACTTTGTGTTTCTGATGGACAGAGAGAAACAAGAATCTCAATAAGGAGAGTAAGCTGTTAGTAGTTTAGTCACAGTTCTGACTATAATTTGTTAGTTGTTATTTATAAACCTTGGTCATTTAAAAAGACATCCTGAAGTTTTTGTTGTTTTTTTGGGGGGTAGTGGTTGAGGGGGGTTCTACAAATGCCTTTATACAATTGTCTGAAAAAGAAACTACAACACATGATGGCAGCTTGTATGTTTCTCTAACATATTATTATTTGATATATGTTAATTTATCAATAATTATACTTCAAATAATATAAATAAACAATAACAGATGAACACGTGGTTTTGTTTTTGGTCATAAACTCTAATTCTTTGAAGTTGGAAGTCCTCATTCCCATCACCCTAATCTTAAGCCATAGATTCATTGATTTTTTTTTCCAGACACTTGATCTATGAGCTTATTGGAAGCTCGTTCCAAAAAGCTTAGAAGCTTATTGGAATGAGTCATTTGGTATGAAGTCTCTCTGTCTGTCCTGGACACTCTTGATGTTGGTTCCACTCAGAAATTATTAAGGAGCATTTACAGAGAGACTCATTGAACTACTCTGTTAGAGTCAGTTTTCTGCTCAATGTAGCAACTTTTTCATACCATTTACTGAGATTTATTACCTCAACAAACTCAAAAAGTTGAGAGCAGTCACTTTTAAACTACTGTTATGCTCTGAAGTCCATTTTATCCATGATCTTTCATTTGCTTAAACTGTTGTCCACTCAGCTGCTGAAAGGGATGTAAATATTCGCAAAGAATCATTATGAGGCTTATTGTGTAATTATTGATCTTGTAAATATGGACACAAGTAAACAAAATGCTACAGCATAGCTGACAGTTCCTGTGTGACTCATTAATATTAGTTTACACACAACAAAAACAATACCAGGTGCTTAAGTACAAGTGTCCTAGATCAAAACAAGACACTGATATTAACAACAGATATTTAGACGAAAGCATAAGCATCTGATCTGAGACCAAAAATCCTGGATCTAAAAGCATCAAAATAATAAATTATAAACAACACTATTATTTGTAATAATTTATTTATGTAAATAGCATATAAATGCTTTCTAATGAAGGAAATAAATTCAGCATCTTTGAGTTATGCAAATAAAATCAATTTCTTCAAGGTCTCACAAGCAAAGATTAAACTCCCACTGTCAGTGGTTTTAACTGCATGAGGTTCTAAATTCACACACCTACGTACGCACGCACACGCAGAGATAATTAACACACACAAGCTGGAACATAACTCCCCTACCTTAGCCTAGAAGCTTCTTCTATTATTAGTGCTCTAATTTATCCTATAGGCCTTGAACAAGGCTGTGGGGTTAAATGCCCATCCTGATCTTGGCAGGCAGCTGCATAGGCAGCAGAGAGCCAGGTGCATTGGCCACACATACACACACCATTGCTGTACGTACACATAGTCATTGTCACTGAGAGTGAAAAAGTCTCAGATCTACAGAACAAAACTGCCAGCAGTGTGTATATATATATAATATTGCGCTATATTTATCAAATCACAATATGTGTAAAATCAACTATATATAGATATTTTATGCTTCCTCATTGCACAAGCTCATAGCTGGGTATTGAAATATTAATAAGTACTTTCCGTGATGTAAACAGCATATGCAAAGGTCAAAAATTAAACCCAGCAGGGGAAAAGAAAAGAGCAGCAGACCAGAAGTTTATTATGTTGCTAAGCATATCTTCATGTTTCTACCTAAGGTCTCAGTCTTCCTATAATGGGAATTACAAAATATAGAGTTCTTATTTCCATTTGAATTATTATATAAATCTGGGCTGCAGTGGAGGTGGAGCTGTTTTTGGGAACGTTAGCTTAGAAACAAGACAACAAGAGTTATTGCTTAAGAGATTTCTGTGCTGTTCTCACAGTGTATGATGGTATAAACATGAACCAGAAGAAAAATAATAATAAAACTTTGACTGTGAAGCAGATATGATACAGTTCCACCACAGAAGTCAAGAAACTTAATCTTTTCATATATTTCTGAGTGTGGATAGGGATTTGTTGTGTAAGATGGATATTGTGTAGCAGCCAAGGTTTACTGCAATTGATTCGATTAATTCTGCAATTCTGCACAGACTACGTTAACCCTTTAACTCTGAAAGTTCACTCAAAACACATGAAAACTATTTCAAGCACCTTAGAAAGTTATGATTCCAAGAATTTTCAGTTGTTTGTGGATGCCCAGATGCAAAATAACAAAAAAAAAAAAACAGGAAATGAAACTGCTATCTCATAAGGCTGTATCAGACTGAATCACATCCTATTGCAGGGAATTATACTGTTTTATGCTATTAATATGTGAAATCCTATATTACCTTTATAATATAGCAATTAATTATGGATCGTGCACATTTTGATTGTGTTAACGTTAAGTTAAAGTTTAATGGTGTTTTAATGGTCAACATAACATTGACCAATCCCTTATAGTGTACATATAAATTTATTCTTTCATGTTACAATCGTATTTCAAAAATATTTACTTTTGAACTAGTCAAAAATTTAATATGAAGAAAACACTAAATTAAAACTAATTAGACTTAGAATCAGTGTCACTACAATCTGATCACAGTAAACTTTATATATATATATATTAAAAAAAAAATTTCCTTCTCACCCACCGCGGGTGGTTCTTATCCTCTGAGCTCGGGTCCTCTACCAGAGGCCTGGGAGCTTGAGGGTTCTGCGCAGTATCTTGGCTGTGCCAAGGACTGCACATTTCTGGACTGAGATGTCTGATGTTGTTCCTGGGATCTGTTGTAGCCACTGCTCCAGTTTGGGGGTTACTGCCCCGAGGGCCCCGATGACCACAGGCACCACTGTGGTCTTCACCTTCCAGGCCCTCTCCAGTTCTTCCCTGAGGCCCTGGTATTTCTCCAGTTTCTCATGCTCCTTTTTCCTGATGTTGCAATCACTTGGTATTGCTACATCTACCACAACGGCTTTCCTCTGATGTTTATCCACTACGACAATGTCTGGTTGGTTCGCCATTACCATTCTGTCTGTCTGGATCTGGAAGTCCCACAGGATCTTAGCTCTGGCGTTCTCCACCACCTTTGGGGGCGTTTCCCACTTTGATCTCGGGGTTTCCAGTCCATATTCTGCACAGATGTTCCTGTACACTATGCCTGCCACTTGGTTGTGTCGTTTCATGTACGCTTTCCCTGCCAGTATCTTGCACCCTGCTGTTATGTGCTGGACTGTCTCAGGGGCTTCCTTGCACAACCTACACCTTGGGTCTTGTCTGGTGTGGTAGATCTGGGCCTCTATTGCTCTGGTGTTTAGGGCCTGTTCCTGGGCGGCCAGGATGAGGGCCTCTGTGCTGTCCTTGAGTCCAGCTTTTTCCAGCCATTGGTAGGATTTACTGATATCAGCTACTTGGGTTATTTGCTGGTGGTACATCCCATGTAGGGGTTTGTCCTCCCATGATGGTATCTCTGGCACCTCAACCTCCGTTCCCTGTTGTCTGAGACATTCACTGAGCACATTGTCTGTTGAGGCTTTGTCCCTGATGTATTTATGGATCTTAGTTGTTTCGTCCTGGACAGTGGTTCTCACACTCACTAGTCCTCTGCCTCCTTCCTTGCGGCTCGTGTACAGTCTCAGGGTGCTGGATTTGGGATGGAACCCTCCATGCATGGTTAGTAGCTTTCTAGTCTTAATATCTGTGGCTTTTATCTCCTCCTTTGGCCAGCTAATTATTCCAGCAGGGTATCTGATTACTGGCAGGGCATAGCTGTTTATCGCACAAATTGTGTTCTTGCCATTGAGCTGGCTTCTCAGGACTTGCCTTATTCGTTGGAGGTATTTAGCTGTGGCTCCTTTCCTTGTGGCCTCATCGAGGTTGCCATTTGCTTGTGGTATACCTAGGTACTTGTAACTGTCCTCAATGTCTGCTATTGTTCCTTGTGGGAGTGAGACTCCTTCTGTGCGGATCACTTCCCCCCTCTTTGTGATCAGCCGACCACACTTCTCTAGTCCGAATGACATCCCAATGTCTGTGCTGTAGATCCTGGTGGTGTGGATCAGTGAGTCGATGTCTCGCTCAGTCTTGGCATACAGCTTGATGTCATCCATGTAGAGGAGGTGACTGATGTTGGCCCCATTTTTGAGTC